>NC_143254.1:58778476-58929991 GCF_984573655.1 Nuphar pumila
ACAAGGTGGTCAATCTTTTTATTGAGCGATTTTTGTTTAACACAGAGGTGTTACCCACCCTGAATCACCTCTACAATCTAAAGCAGAAGAGCAGTGAAAAAGCCAGAGACTTCATCCACAGATGGAGATCCACCTACAATCAAATGAAGGATCCGATATCAAAAGGGCATGCGTTGTCCGTCATCCTAAATAATTTTTCCCAACCATTGAGAGGCCTGATCTCTACTTCCCCGGCATGATCTTTCATCGAATTGGTAGAACGAGCTGAATGGCTTGAGATGGGATTAGAGAATGGAGTGTATGAGAGCCTCACTCTCTCAAAAGGCAGCTCCGATACCAAGAAATCTTGTGTCACCTTCTCGGTGAATACCACAGGCAACAACAATGGTAAAAATAAAAGAGGTGGCAGAAAGAACCGCACTGGTGGATCAGGAAGCTCAAATCCTAGCAGAGATGATCATATAAAACAAGAGGACAGAATCAGCAGGCAAAATGACAGCCTTCTCTCAAGCATCCAACTAGAATTAAAGCCCCAAGGGAGACCAAAGCATGACGGTTGGGGATACGATCGTAATTTTACTCCCTTAGAACAACCGCTCGAACAAGTTCTGAAATATATGATAACCAAAGGGATGGTTAGACTCCCCAAGATAGCAGATCCTCCTGTAACCATGGGAAGGTTTAAAGATCAGTTCTGCCAGTTTCATCGGGCAATGGGTCACGATACCGAGCATTGCTTTGTCCTTAAAAATATTGTCCAAGACTGCATTGACAAGAATCTCCTTATTGAAGATGGGGAAAATACTAGTTGATTATCCTGATCAAATTTTCCAAGAAACTGACAATGCCAAGGCTATGTCATCTTTAATCATTTTGCTTTTGGACAATACAGACCCAGTTTTCTTACCAACTTGTTATTTCTTTTCAATGATTGAATAAACTATCCATTTTCCCCATGAACTTGATATCATCTTTTATTCTTCTTCTCTGCAAAATGTTCTTTTATGAGGAATGACCTCTTCTGAGTCTCTTCTGAATCAACCAAAAGCCAGTTGCCGTGTCACCTTCAGAGCGCGCTCTTCGAACATCAATCATTTATTCTTTTGTTCAAAATATTCTTCCCCCATTACACTGGGGCATTTTAAATTTTTATTTTATCTACAAATACCCTGTATGCAGGCAGGATCAAACAAAACCCTCATTTTGCATGCATGTGCACCCATTTACATTCATTTGCATTTGCATGCATTCATTCACATTCATCTGCATCAATTTGCAACGAATTCCACATTCAGGATAAGGGATAAATCCTGAGACCTCGGCAAGGCGTTCAAGTCATCGTCAGTCGGTAACCATTTAAAGTCCAGTGCTCGTATTGGTAATCTCTCAAAATCCAGTGCTCGTATTGGTAATCTTTCAAAATACAGCGCTCGTACTGGCAATCTTCCAAAACCCAGTATTCGTACTGGTAATCTTTCAAAACATAATGCTTGTACTGGTACGTTTTCAAAATCCAGTGCGCGTACTGGTACCCTTTAAAAATCTAACACTCGTGTTGGTGTCTTGCCCATTGGTCGCGTTATTCGATCTCTTAGGTGCAGTCTTCACGCTGACCTTTCATCAGAATTCAAGTTCAATATCAATTATGTCAGATTCGACCTTCGGGTCATCCAATTTCTAATTTCCAAATTTCTAATTTCGACCTCCGGGTCACCCAATTCTCTATTTCAACCTTCGGGACATCCAATTTGATCAATCAGGCCTCTGGGCCGCCCACTCTATCAGATTCTCAATTCAATCCTTCGGCTTACAATCTTACCAGCATCAGTCATTCCCCTGCCTTCGATTTACAACTTTGTCAATATTTATCACTTTCCAAGTCTTCGGGTTACAATTTCATTAATGTCTATCATTTTCAAGCCTTCGGGTCACAACTCTATCAATGTCAACTATTTTACAAAAAATAGCAAAATCCTGCTTTCGAGCTGGTCGGTCAACAAATCCTGCTTTTGAGCTGGTCGGTCATCAAATCCTACTTTCGAGCTGGTCGGTCATCAAATCCTGCTTTCGAGCTGGTCGGTCATCAAATCCTGCTTTCGAGCTGGTCGGTCAAACCAAATTCTGCTTTCGAGCTGATAAATCAAAACAAATCCTGCTTTCGAGCTGGTCGGTCAACAAATCCTGCTTTCGAGCTGGTCGGTCAACAAATCCTGCTTTCGAGCTGGTCGGTCAACAAATCCTGCTTTCGAGCTGGTCGGTCAACAAATCCTGCTTTCGAGCTGGTCGGTCAACAAATCCTGCTTTCGAGCTGGTAAATCAAAACAAATCCTGCTTTCGAGCTGGTCGGTCATCAAATCCTGCTTTCGAGCTGGTCGGTCAACAAATCCTGCTTTCGAGCTGGTCGGTCAACAAATCCTGCTTTCGAGCTGGTCGGTCAACAAATCCTGCTTTCGAGCTGGTCGGTCAACAAATCCTGCTTTCGAGCTGGTCGGACAACAAATCCTGCTTTCGAGCTGGTCGGTCAACAAATCTTGCTTTCGAGCTGGTCGGTCAACAAATCCTGCTTTCGAGCTGGTCGGTCAACAAATCCTGCTTTCGAGCTGGTCGGTCATCAAATCCTGCTTTCGAGCTGGTCGGTCAAACCAAATCCTGCTTTCGAGCTGGTAAAACAAAACAAATCCTGCTTTCGAGCTGGTCGGTCAAACCAAATCCTGCTTTCGAGCTGGTAAAACAAAACAAATCCTGCTTTCGAGCTGGTCGGTCATCAAATCCTGCTTTCGGGCTGGTCGGTCAAACCAAATCATGCTTTTAAGTAGGTAAAACAAAACAAATCCTGCTTTCGAGTTGGTAAATAAAAACAAAACCTAACTTTCAAGTTGATCTCTTACTAAAGTATTTTCAGGATTCAGTTTAGTCATGCATGTGTTGCGTAGTGCTTCAGATGCTCGCTTTCACAAAGGATGTCAAGAAAATTTTGCCAATTTGTCACTAAATATTTGTTGATTTCAAAATCTTTTTGCACAAAAACATTACTTCAGAATACCTTGAGTATTACTTCCGAAAGGACAAAGCTTTCGCGAAAAAAGATTTAAAATTCAGAATCTTTCTATTGGCCGACCAAAAGGATGAAGAATAAATCCTCGATATGGCCAACAAAAGAAATTCAATGTTGTTGCAAAGCCATAAGTGATCGGTATTGATCGCAGTCAATGGCACATTTTTAAAGATCATTCTTGGAAAATAAAGCAGTCAAAATATCCTGGGTGATACAGAAAAATCTATTAAATCCCTATATCTCCTCAATCACCTAAGCTGCAATTAAATATCTGCAAAAGGGATCTCTCAATTGTCGTCAAGATGAAGGCGAATTAGGCGAGTAGACCCCCGGGGCCAAAGAAGATTTGAATCATCTCCAAGATGACGGAGTTTGTGATGGATCCTTCTAGAGAAAGTTCAGAGCACCGTCAAGATGAAGGCGACTGTGATGAGCCTCCCGACAAACCCTAAAGGATATTTAATTTCCGCTATCATCAAGAGATTTCCAACCAATGAGTCAATAACAGTCGATATAATCCCTGAGAGAAAAAGAAGGATCAGAACATCTCCAAGATGAAGGAGTTTGTGACGTACCCTTCCAAAAAAAAAAGAGAGAAAAGTCAGGACATCTCCAAAATGAAGGATGATGTAATAAAATCCCCAAAAACCTAAGAGAGCTCTAATTCTGCCAAAAAAGAAAAAAAAGTGGGCAGAAAGATCATCATGAGGAAAGAATCCCAGGATATCAGACTGCCAAATTTGCCAAAGAATCTTCTTTAATCTTGTGAAATTCTATTATCAATATTCTTTCACCAATTGCTCTCACAATATCAAGAATACTATCTTTTCTGCTCATATCAAGGAAATTGATAGCTTCCTTGAAAAAAAAAGCCAATTGCAAGCAATTTGAATTCGATTCTTGATTCTATAGAGTTAAGCCCAGTCGGAGGTAATACTTCAGGTAGAAAAGAGGAAAGATTTTCATACCAATATACATCAATTTCAAGCATTTTGAATCAACAAACAATTTTTAACATTTTGGCAATATTTTCTTACTATCTTGACATGAAGTGAAGAGCTCGATGTCCATCTTGACACATCCTGATATCACCTTTTACCTCCTTGAGAGAGTAACATTTATCATCTTTCGCGTTGTTGAAAGATTAGCCTTTTCTGTGAAAGGATCTTCTTTGTTATCTTTCGCGTTGTCGAAAGAATTCATCTTTTGCGTTGTCAAAAGAATCGCCTTACTCCTTTGGATCGCCTTATCGTCTTTCGCGTTGTTGAAAGAATCGCCTTGTTCCTTTGGATCGCCTTTTCCATCTTTCGCGTTGTCGAAAGAATTCATCTTTTGCGTTGTCAAAAGAATCGCCTTACTCCTTTGGATCGCCTTATCGTCTTTCGCGTTGTTGAAAGAATCGCCTTGTTCCTTTGGATCGCCTTGTCATCTTTCGCGTTGTCGAAAGAATTCATCTTTTGCGTTGTCAAAAGAATCACCTTGCTCCTCTGGATCGCCTTGTCATCTTTCGCGTTGTCGAAAGAATTCATCTTTTGCGTTGTCAAAAGAATCTCCTTGCTCCTTTGGATCGCCTTGTCATCTTTGGCGTTGTTGAAAGAATCGCCTTGTTCCTTTGGATCGCCTTGTTATCTTTCGCGTTGTCAAAAGAATTCATCTTTCGTGTTGTTGAAAGAGTCACCTTATTCCTCTTCAAGAAAATTGTCTTATTCACCATCCAACTTACCATTTTCATTTTCCGCCCAATCAGGATAAGGGTACAAACCTGAGCCTCCTTTGATGCGGTATTTCATTTTCCGCCCAATCAGGATAAGGGTACAAACCTGAGCCTCCTTTGATGAGGTATTTCATTTTCCGCCCAATCAGGATAAGGGTACAAACCTGAGCCTCCTTTGATGAGGTATTTCATTTTCTGCCCAATCAGGATAAGGGTACAAACCTGATCCTCCTTTGATGAGGTATTTCATTTTTCGCCCAATCAGGATAAGGGTACAAACCTGAGCCTCCTTTGATGAGGTATTTCATTTTCCGCCCAATCAGGATAAGGGTACAAACCTGAGCCTCCTTTGATGAGGTATTTCATTTTCCGGTCAGGTTAAGGGTTAAACCTGAGCCTCATTTTGATGAGGTATTTCGTTTCCCAATCAGGTTAAGGGTACAAACCTGAGCCTCCTTTGATGAGGTATTTCATTTTCCGTCCAATCAGGATAAGGGTACAAACCTGAGCCTCATTTTGATGAGGTATTTCATTTCCCGGTCAGGTTAAGGGTTAAACCTGAGCTTCGTTTCTACACGAGGTATTTTTTGTCCCATCCAGGTTAAGGGCAAAAACCTGAATCTCACTTCTTTTGAGACAAAATTTTTCTTCTTTATTCTCCATTTCATATCTATCATTTTCATCAGGACTAAATCTCTTCATATCCAGTCAGATCCTTCTAACTAGGGCATTTTTATAGCCAAAATTTGGTGTGTTTTTCTTTGCCACTAAGCTCGTCCTCAAGCCGGCTTAGTAACAAAGAGGGGCATCTGTAAACACCCCAAATTTTCCTCATCCATTCTCAATCAATCATCCTCGTGCAGTGCCAACCCTGTTAGGTCAGTGTAGGAGTCAAACCCTGAGTCAGTTTCAGAAAATCACCATTTTACCCACTTTCATTAAGAAAATTACCATTTTACCCCTAGGTCATCCCGGACCCCAGTCAGTCAGAGTCAACCAAGCTTGTTGGTCAGTTCAAAATAGTTAGAATATCAGTCATTTCAAGCTCATCTGAGCTCACAATGAACAGACCATTTTCATTTCTGACCATTCCTGCCAAAATGGGATCATTTCTTCAGAAATGAGCTCATTTCTCAATCAAATCCAAGCCAATTGTCTCCAAGTCAGTAATTTACAGTTAGTCATGTTCCCTAGAGTCTAACTTGAGCACACCAGGAGTTCCAGCGCTCCAGTTTCAGTTCAAAACCATTTCCAAGTGTCCAGGAGCCCATTTTAGTCCATTTCAGCTCTTTCAGCTGAAACTGAGCCGAGTTTAGTCAGTTGAGCCAGTATTTGAGCCTCGATTTTAGTTCATCTCAGTATTACTGACCTTTGTTTCAGCTCAAACCCAGTTCAGGTTCGTAATTCACTTCATTCCAATGATCATTCCATACCATTTCTCTAAACATGGCAGCTTTTCTTGAAAAAAATTCAGTCGAAAAGATCAGTTGAGTCAGTGCATGGTCAGTTCATTTGAGTTCTGAAACTCTAAAACCCAGCTCAATCTAGCTCATCTCAGTTCAATCCAGCTCGAACCCCAATTTTCAGTGTCACTCTAACCCAGTAGAGTCCCGAAAACCATTTCTTGAGCTATTTTGCAAATTTTATCAATTTTAATGCTTTTTAAACTGATACAAGTGTCAATCGAGGTCTGACATCCAAAATTCTCCATTCAGGCTTAGCATTCGCATAGCATTTCATGTCATTTCTCATCATTTCATATCATTTCTCAGCATTTCATAACATTTCATCACATTTCATTCCATTTTCGAAGTCCACAACTCCAGTTTTATAAATTTCAATCCAGATTGAGTTTTAAAAGTTTTCATAAATCAATTTCAAACCTCGGGTTTCCAAAATTGACATTTTCACCCCGAGAGTCTAAATTTGGAAATATTTTCTCAAGAAAAATAATCTGGATTTCTTTCAAAATCAAATTTTCAAATTTTATACTGGATTTGCTTCGCAATGAGCTACTGAACTTCAAAATCCGAGCTCGTTTCAAAAACTGCCAAAAATAGCTCGTTTCGTTTGGAAATATTTTCTCGAGAAAAACAATCTGGATTTCTTTTAAAATCAAATTTTCAAATTCTGCACTGGATTTGCTTTGCAACGGGGTATTGAACTTCAAAATCCGAGCTTGTTTCAAAAACTGCCAAAAATAGCTCGTTTCGTTTGGAAATATTTTCTCGAAAAAAACAATCTGGATTTCTTTTAAAATCAAATTTTTAAATTCTACACTGGATTTGCTTCGCAATGAGCTATTGAACTTCAAAATCCGAGCTCGTTTCAAAAACTGCCAAAAATAGCTCGTTTCGTTTGGAAATATTTTCTCGAGAAAAACAATTTGGATTTCTTTTAAAATCAAATTTTCAAATTCTACACTGGATTTGCTTTGCAACGGGGTATTGAACTTCAAAATCCGAGCTTGTTTCAAAAACTGCCAAAAATAGCTCGTTTTGTCTGAAAATTTTTCGAAAAGACTATTTTACCCCTCTAATCATCAAAATGAATTTCAAAATAGGAATTTGGACCCGCTCTGAGATAGCTCACTCATTTACATTTCTGTTTTAATAAAAAAAAATATATTCTTTTATTCCTTTCAATTTTCTTTTATTTCTTCATTTATTTTATTTTATTTATTTATTTTGCATTTTAGAGAGGTGGGACCCACAAGGTGGTCACCCAAACCTCCAGCCCTCTTTCCTTTCCTTCCTTTCTTTTTTTCTTTTTCCCTTTCTCTTTCCCTTCTTCCTTTCTTTCCTTTTCTTTTTCTTCTTTCTTTCTTTTTTTCTTTTCCTTCTTTCCTTCCTTCCTCCCTTCTTTTCCCTCTTCTCCAGCCATTCACGTAAATTCATTCCCCTCTCTTTCATTATCCCCTCTAAAACCCTAAGTCCTCTCTCATTAAAGACCTAAGTTTAAAACCAAAAAAAAAAAAGAGGAAAGGACTCATACGGCTGCCTCTTTTCTCACTCACCTCTTCTAATCTCTCTCTCTCTCTCTCTCTCTCTCTCTCTCTCTCTCTTGCATTCCATTCAGCCATGGCTGCCATCCCTTCGGCTCCAACTATGAAGTAGCTCCCTCCGGTTGCAGCCGCCACGACCCCGGCCACCACCATTATTCAACCCCGGTTCTAGCTCCATTAAAACGTCTACAAGGTGCAACCCACCTTCAACTCAAGCAAGCATCCAGCTCCTCCTTCAAAGCACCAACAGCACCCTCCATTGGCTACAACCCATCTCAAAAATACTTTCGTCCAGCAAGGTTCAAAGCTGCAGTCAATCTATCCGTTACAAGGTGGAATCCAAGGTATGACTCCCATTTCATCAATATTTATTTGTTTAAATATATGATATTTCAATAAAAGTGCTACCGGATGATATGATCCATCCGTTCTATGAATGAAATCCCTCATCTCTATGGCAACATAAAAAAAATGGTTCATATCCCCTGCTTACTTTTTGTTTTATTTTCGTTATTTTCCATGATTGGTTACATACTTTAAACATCATGCTAGTTAGATTTATGTTTTGCTTAGGTGTTATTCTGATTTCATTAAAGTTAAGTTAGTATTTTATCTGTATATCCATTATTTTACATAGGAATTATTTATGATAAATCTTGAAAATTTTATCATGGATTTACATGGTCGTTGTTGATACCTTGAAAAAAACCCAGTATGATTTGGATTTCAAAACCTTCTCAAATAAATCAAATTCTAAACCGGGATTCTGTATTTCTGGAACTTCCAGTTTGCACTTTAGCAGACAAAAACCTCCGGCACCACCCTTGTGGGAGATTCAGATCATTCTCCAAAAATCACAGTAGATTTATAATTGAATCTACTAGTGATCTGGAAATTTTGAGGTTTTTTCAATTAATTTTGACCTCTGTAAAAAATCGGATTTCTCAGACCTCTGGGAAAATATCGATTTTCTTTCGTCAGGGTATAGACAGACCCTAATGCACCGAGTCCAAACAATCTTTAATCTTTCTGCAAATACTTTCAACACAAAAGTTGTTCTTAACATAATTTACTGTCATTTACCAAAATTTGGGAATTTTGGGATCTGTTTAAGTATTTTTCCAATATTTTCTCTTTCTATCTAACAGATTCCAATGTCCAGAAATTCCAGAGATTTAGGTCTCTGATAACAGTGTGGCCTTTTCCAAACCGTAACCCAAAACCCAATGGTGTCAAAATATTAAATCTTACTCTATTTGTCAGGGACATTGTCCCATAATTGCAGCCATTTTCCCATCTGTCTGCTATTTTTCCCATATTTTCTATCAAAACCTGTCTGTTTCCTTCATTTACAAGAGTCGCCGAATTCTGATCCAACTTGACGGAGTGGCACAGCTCTGACCATAGGTCAAAACCAGAAAGTGTAAAAGGAAAAAATCCTTGCCCTACTGTCCTCTGTCACCCCATAAAATTTGGTAAATTTTTATGGAAATTTGATATCCTAAATCCCCTTTAGAATCAACATTTTAGGCAAAAATCACAAAATTTAAGGTTTTTATTTGAATTTCCATACTTACAAATACAAAAAAAAAAAGATTTTCGAGTTCCATTCTGTTATTAGGGTTATTTTAGGTGTCCATGCCAAATTTGGTTTAATTCCAAGTTCATTTGCTCCATGTGTTAGTTTATCTTTAAATGTAGAAGCGAAAATCAGGCGAAAATCAGGTTAAATTCGATGTTTTATGATATTTTCACCATTTTAGGGTTTTTATCATGTACATAAGCATGTAGAATCATATTAGGGTTAATTTTAATCTCATTTGCATTTCATATTTTTCAATTTTGCAAAATTTATTTCAGAAAACCCTGGTTTCAAGGCCATATTCTTGTTATCAGGGGTATTTTGGTCATTTTGACCTAAATTTCGAAATTTCAATTTCTAATTCTCCAAAATTTCATGCATATCATCATATCATCATATCTTATCATATTATGTTTAATTTATTTCATTTGATTTTCAAAATTCCAAAATTTACAAAAATTCTTTCATAAAACCCTGATTTCAAGGTCATCAGGGGTATTTTGGTCATTTTGACCCCAATTTCGAATTTTCAAGTTTATTTTCAAAATTTATTCATTATTTCTCATGTTTATATCAAAGGGGGTATGATTCTGGGTTTATATCTGAATAATATCCGATAATTTTCGATATTTTCGGATAAATTCAGAAAAACCTACATTTCTGTGCTAACTTTATTTTCCAGTTTTGCAGGAATATTCAAGAAGAAGACTTAGCCATTTTATTTCTTTTATTTCAATTCAATGTAAAAATCAATGTAATATTTGGAATAAGAGTTACATTTCTCCTTAGAATAGGGTTGCATTGCATATAGTTTAGTTTATGCAAATTTTAATATGTGATGTATGATTCATGCACATTATTTCAAATTCACTATGGTTTACACGAATGACACGTGCACAAGCTTTTATGGAGTTTATAAACTCGGTGGGATTCGTATTTATGGCCATAGTCAGAATACGAAGAAAACCAAGATTTATGATCTTTATATCAGCCACATTCAGCCTACACACTTAGGCTAACTTCAAAATGCACTGCATTTTTCAAAGTTTTAAAAGGATTTCCCAATTCCTCAATGAAATTCCCTTTTCAAATTCATATTCATTCATTCATTCAAATTGCATCATTTTCAAACTCATTTTCCAATTTCAATTTCAGAAAATTCAGTTTTCTCAAGAATTTCCAAGTCTTTCTCAGGATCTGGTTTTCTCAAAATTCTAAGTTTTCAAATGACATTTAAAAGCATTTCCCAGGTTCAAATTAAGATTTTCCAATGTTTTAAAATTCTCAAATTTCAAAATCCCAAGTTTTCAAAAATCGATTTTCTCAGATTTCCTATTTTCTTGAGAACCCAGTTTCCTGATAATTCATTTTCCATTTCAAAAATCCTTTTCCAATGAACTTCCCAATTTTCTCAGAATTTTCAAATCCATTTCCTCAGAAAAGCAATTCCAAATTTCAAAATCAATTTTCTAAAGCTTGAGAAATCACTTTCCAATGCAAATTTCTGATTTCCAATGAACTTCAATGATTTTCCCAGGAATTCAATTTTCAAGTACTTTTCCAAGCATATTTTCCAAAGCAAACATCATATTTTCTCAAACTTGCATTTTTTTTAAAAAAATTCCATAGCACAAGCCTGATTCTTTGTGCATTCTAGGAAAAATAGAGCATAATTTAGATATTTGAGTCGAGTTAAAGCACATAATTGGTCCTTGGTTCAATTACCCCTGGTAAAGGCGCCAGGAACGGTTGAACCTCGTACCGACCGGCGGATCCCATTCTACGGAATTTTCCCGCAAATTTTCAAAACGGAGGCGAGTAAATTTTCAAAAATCAATTTCAAAACTTTGGTCGAGTTTGACTCGCGAAATTCGTTTCTCTCTCGCAAGGGAGGGGAAAATTTTTGCAATGATAACAAAGTGAGACCCCGCAAAAGAATTCCTCTTCTCTCTTCTTTTCTGTCTTCTATTTTCTCCCTTCGAAAATGGAGGAAATAGAGGCTGGAAAGGAAAAGAGAAAGGAAGAGAGCGAAATATCAAGAGAGGAAAAATTTTGCGATGATCACACCCTTTAACAAAAACAATCTTCTTTTGTGAACCTTTGCAGGAAAACCCTAGTCCCGCTCTGTGGGGACGAGTAAAACATGATAATACTTGACTTTCTGAGAAAATTCATAGATAATTACAATTTTAGAAAAGTGAAGAAAAAGATTTTTACTGTGGTGGCATGAAATTTCTGAATTTGTTTTGAGAATGGAGATTGCAAGAAATATTTGTTTACAATGAGTATTTAATTGCCTTATATTTCTGAAAAATTATTCATGCATGATATTGATGTTTGTGGCTAGCATTTCTGCAAACCCTCACAAGACCTTACTCGTCCACTGGGGTACCCAGGGGGTTAAAGGGCTTGTTGCATGTGCTAAATGCAATCGTGATTCCTACAAAAGTGAGTTAGTTACTTTTATTTTTTTAATAAGAGCTTTCATGTTATTGGGTAGTCCATATCTTCATTGCACGGGTACAGTGTACTGCTAGGGACTAGCAATTATTCTAGCATAGGGGTATTTGATGATGCATAAATATTATGTTTTATTAACACATTTTCACTGCATAAATGCATCATCTATAGATTTATGGCATACACTTACGTGCATAATGATGTTATAGAGCTTTGGTTCGAATTTCATTGAAATCGGACTTAATTTGAGGAAATTAATGCATTTTTAGTGTTGCGGATCAAACCTCGGAGCAGATTTGAAAGATTTGGATCCAAACACCCATTTGGATCTTGGATTTGGACCAAAATACATAGAATCAACCCAGCTCCAGCCCACTTAAGTTTTATAAAATCATTTTCTAAAAACCCCCTGTAGAAAGAGGCGCCCAGACATAATTTATCTTTTAAGCCTGTTTCTGGAAAATTGCCAAAATAGGCCAAATCGTGTAAAAAAAAGGTGACGCCCATGGAGCTCTTGTCATTTGCTTTGATTTCCGTTCCCTAGGGGCACGACTCTTTCTCACCTCCAC
Source organism: Nuphar pumila (assembly GCF_984573655.1). Taxonomy (NCBI): domain Eukaryota; kingdom Viridiplantae; phylum Streptophyta; class Magnoliopsida; order Nymphaeales; family Nymphaeaceae; genus Nuphar; species Nuphar pumila. The sequence continues at coordinate 58,790,861 of NC_143254.1, forward strand.
CTTCTACCCAGCCGCCCCTATCATCCATCTTCTTCCTCATCCATGAAGCTCAAATTCAATGAAGATGTCGTTCTTCTTCTTCCATTCTTTCTTGTACACACCATGTCCTTCTTCTCCCCCTGCTGGAACTAACCATTGAATTTCTTTCTTTGCAGCTGCAGCTGGAGTGTATCCTTCATGGTAGAGGTCCCGCTCTTCCATGGTCGGCCGACCCTGAACCCCAAAGCACCACCACCTGCGAATCCCTGCAAAGAAGACAATAAAGAGGTGTTAGACAGCATCACCGAGGTCCTTCGTGGTGCGAGATCATTGCAAAGTCTGCTGTGCCTTTCCCCTCAGTCGTTGGATCGCTTTGAAGGTTAGATCTTCCCATCCACTGCTTCTAGTTAAAACCCATATTGTGTGTGAGTCATGCGCTGTGATTTTCTGTTATTCGTCAAGCTTTAGTATAGATATTTCATGCATAAACCAGCACGTAGGTGTGTTTAGGTATTTGTTCTAGTTAAATCTATATTTTCATTCCAACGTTAGATCTTTTTGGGTGTGTGCGTGCTACATAAATTGAGATTTTTGTGCGTCTGCATTATCATCATGTTTTTCCATTAGTTGTTAGATCTGAATGTGTTTGTATTAGCAGTATATTATGTAGATCTTATCATAGTTGATGTCATTTTTGATGCCTTGGTCATTTGAGTGGATTTTATGAATAGCGTGTTCTACAGTTTGTATTAATTGATTAGATTAGTAGTTGTAATGTTTTATATTCTGATTGTGTTTTTTGTTGTTTTTGTGTGTTTTTATATCATGGAGCTTTATTGAATATCAATTGTCATAGGAGTGTCCAGTTCATTTGCTTCGTCTATAACGTTTCTATATTAAATTAGTTTAATTTAGTTGTTTAATGTCAAAATGTTGTGGTGTTTTCTTTATTTTTTAGTTTGATAGATTAGTCTCATTTAGTTAATTTAATGTGTATATTTCGATAGATTTAATCTGGTCGTGGTGTTAACTGTTGGTGTATTTTTGTTCTAGATTTAGGTACTCGGTTGCATTATGTTTTTAATCTAGCATTTTATGTTTTCTTGATTTCATGTGTAGTATAGTGTTTATAATAGTTTTGAGTTTCATAGTTTTAAACTTCTAGTTTTTATCATGTGCTAATGTAGTGTAATTTAGATTTTGCTTAGAGTCATTAGTTTCATATATTTTAGTTTTTAATTTAGTATAGATTTCATATTAGGTTTTGTTCAATTCGTGTTAGGTTCAATTTTCTGTAGGTAGTAGTTTGTTAAATTAATTTGGGATTTGTTTGATATTAGTTCTAGGCATAGGTTAATGAGAATAATTATAGTTTTTAATTTTCGGTTTAGCTAATTTAGCATTAATGTAGAATGTTGATTTTTTGGTGTAGTGTTTAATTCAATAGATTTTCAAAGTTAGTAATTTTTGTTCATACTCTTTGCATTCTTTGTTTATAAGTTTCTTTAGTTAGGTTATACATAGGTTATGTTAGTTAATTAATTTGGTTTATGCAATCTAGTTAAGGGCATTTGAGACTTTGTTGTTGAAAAACGTTTTTGGTATGATGCTAGCCTCTCTAAAATCGTGGTTTACAATTAAGGAAAGTTTTTAATCAATGTTATCCAGCCAATTTGCCATGAGTTACATTTTCAAAGGTGGAAACCCATTTCAATTTCAAAAGAGTTTGTCTAAAATGTGTTCACACGATTTTGGCAAGTGTTGACATGTTCTTCAACAGTCAACCAAAACGTGTGCAAGGTTAAAGAAAGGATTTCTAAAAAAGGATTAAGGCTTTTAATGAGAAATAAAAAACGCATGAGCCAATGGGCTGGACGGTTTTTGGATATTGAAAACTTTCCTAAGGTGCTTTTAAGGCAAGAATGAGAGAGGAAGTCCATTACCATTTTCGTGATCTAGTACTTATAGCCCTAATTAATCCATTTCCTAGTTTGACTTAGCATTAATTAGATATTAGTTATTTTAACAAGTGTAGTATTAGTGTAGATTGTAGAAGTCATGTATATCTATTTAGGTAGTGTTCATTAGTTAATTAATTTTCATTTAGGTAGGTATTAATAGTAGATTATATTCTATTTAGTGATAAATTAATTAGATTAGGTTCTAGGTTTAATTATTCAATTACCGATTTGATTTTAGAGTCTTTAGTTGTTAGGTTTTTAATTACTTGACATCCAACCTTAGTTAGTATAGTTAACCTAGGTTGGCGTGGACCCTATTCAAGCCATATCATAACCCGCCACCTTTACCTAACCCTAGTTAATTAGTCGACTAATCCTAGTTCACCTCTACTAACCTTAGGTAGTTAAGTCTAATAAGTCTAACCCTATTTAGTTAGTTATGTTTAAGTAACTGCCCCTAGCTAACCTAAGTTAGTAGCCAACCCTAGTAGGTAATTAAACCTTATTTACTTTAGTGAAGATAGCTAACCCTAGTAAACCTTAATTAGGAACTAACCCTAGTTAGTGTCCTAGCTAGTTATTGAGTAATCTTAGGTATTTAGTTACCCTAATTAACCCTAGTCATATCCCTAGTTAACCCTAGTTAGCTTAACCGTAGGTTAGTAGTTGTTTTATTAGGTTAGAATTAACACTAGATTAATTAGTTCATTAGTTAATTATATTAGCTAGAGCATATTAGACTTAGTTAGATTTGTAATGCAGTTAGATAGTTTAGAATTAGAGTTAGTTAGTTAGTTAGTGAGTTTAGGTTAGAATAGAGTTAACGAGTGATTTAGATTAGAATTAATCTTAGTTGTTTAGGTTAATTCCTAGATTTTATATAATTAGCTTAATTGTTGCCCTTTTATGTATTAAACAGTAGTTTAGATTAGTGTAGGACTGTGTTTGTCCAAGGTTTATTGTTTTAATGTCATTAGTGGATTTAAATAAATGAATAGTGCACTGAAGTTTAAAACTGATTTTTATCATGTCGGGCACTCGTCATTTCTGGAAATTATTTTTCTATTCTCCACATCGGCGTGTTAACTGTATGCAGACCGAAATTCATCTCAATCCGAGTTGATTTGGTCTGGTTTTTAAGCGTTTTGTGAAAACAACTTTTTTGGTTTTTCAAATTTTGGGTCATGCGATTTCCAAGATTATCCTGATTTTGAAATGCTTATATCTGGAGATCCAGAACGTATTTTTCAAATCTGTAAAATGTGTCATCTTTTTGGATCTGTCAGTTACAGTATAGAAGGGATTTCGGAAGTATTGGAATTCGTTTGGTTTGTCAAATCTGTGATTTGCGAAAAGCTATCACAGTCCACTTTTGCATTCTTTAGGGACAAAGCAGCCAGTTAGGTATTTGTTCAATTTAATGTAGTTTTAGTGTTTTATAGTCTTGTAGTTAGTGAATTAACTATGATTAGAGTAATTAGAATTGATTGGTTTAGCTAGTTTAGTTAGACAGTGTAATTTTAGTTTTCTATGTTTAGTTAACTATAGTTTAATTGTAGAATTAGTTTAACATTATGTGTAGATATAATGTAGAGTTAATTATTAATTTTTTTACTGACTTTGTGTTTTCATTGTTGTAGGTTGATAAGTTAGAACAGGTTTACAAGTGTATTTCAAAGATGAAGTGCAACTGCACATGTGGTGAAAAGACAATTTTGCCCCTAGAGATCTGCTGAAGACTTAGCTCCCTGCTTTAGTTATTTTCATAGTTTAGATTGTTATTTAATGTAATTTGCAATATTAACTTAGTTTTAAACTTTGTTATATTAATGAAATGTTATTTTAGAATTAATTCAGAATGTATCTCGTTCCCTGTGGATTCGATCCGTACTTGCCACTTCTGTGGAAAGTCGGTTTTTATATCTTTGGTTGACGATTTTCCAAAGATTTTATTGAAAAACTATCTTCTAAAAAGAGCATTTACAAAAACTCAACCACAGAGTTACAGGTAAGTATCCGATCTTCCTCCTCTTCCTCCCTTCTTTTCTTGTATTTCTTCTTCTTCTTCTTTACATTCCTTTTTTTTTTTATTATTCCCTCATTCTGATTTCCATAGCATCAACTTCATGCCTTTGCCACATTAAGGCCAAATATGTAAGGTTGATCTGCCTATAACAGCATCAACCTACATTTGGCAACATAATATCGATCCTTTCTTCCCTCTTGATGATTGTTCTTCTCTTTTGCTACAGAGTTTATTATTTTTTTTTTTTGTGAAGTCTGATTTCTAGCATTTTTTTTTTTGGACTCACGTTTGATTTATCGACGGGATATTTTCTTCCCAAACTATGGTCCAGCGCCATCTCTTCTCATCTCTTTGTCACCTAATATTTCTTGGTTTTATTGGCTTCATAGGTTGCAGTATTTGATTTAGGTTTCTTATTTGATATGATTCACGTTCCCTGTTTTGTTACATTGTCTTTTGTTCATTTTTTTTTAGCAGCATCATCAGCCGTGTTGTGCACTCTGTGATTTTACTTGGTTACATCACTGATTTAGAAAGAGATGGATACTAGGGTACATTCATGTATCCTCCTTAACAATGTGCCTAAATGACAAAATGAGAGATTCACAAATCCTCTCTATGCACGTGAATGAATTAATCAGAGAAATTTATTCTCCAGAGGAAATATACTCATTCAGATATGGGCAGATGACTAATGATGAGCCCTTTTTCTGATTAGTTATTCATCTCTGCAGCATAGTGTGTTTAGAGTTTATGAACATCATACATTGTGATTATACTTCTTTTTATTTACTTATACTGCACAGATCATGAATTCCATTATGAATAGGCTCAAAATTATTTCATTTTTTTTTTATTTCCTGTTACGTGCATTAGTCTTTCAATTCTTATGCTCTGTATCTACCATTCCTCTATTGTCTGGAATATCACAACTTTTCATTTGGTTTGCAAGATTTTAGATGACAATTGGGAATTTACATTGATTGTTTTTGTTTTACAGAAAAAATCGAGTATAAGTCCATTTAATGGTGAGGGTTTTAGTTATATTATCTTGATTGTAAACAAAAGAATTTTGAGCATTGATGTTAGAACTGGACTTGGATTTGATTGGGCATGAATCAGCTTGAAAATATAACTTCCTGGAGACCTGGTAATATTCAGTTCAGAAAACCGTGATCTCATATCAGTGGTTTTTTTTTGGCAATTGTCCCTGATGTGGGTTTTGTTTCCTGTTTTATTCCTCATTTGTATCTCTAGCTCCTAGTTTGCATCTGTTATATCTGTAATATGCCTCCATCATGTGACATCCATGTGACTTGTCAAACACCCAGGGTGTAACAGTCAGATTTCTAGATCTTTCATTTTGTCATCTACCAAGCCCAATGAGAGACTTGAGAGACAAAAGGTCCCACGGTGGCCTCAGCATTTCGTGGTAATACAGCCTTTGCTACAGTTGTAATGCTAGGAATGACTTGTAAATTGCTGTGGAAAGTTGATTCTATATAGTTATATCTCTATTAATACTTGCATCAATCTATTAATAAATGGTTACTACAAGTTCAAGAAACTAGAAGCGTTTGGACAATTGATAGAAGAAACAATGACGAGGCAGTTTGTGCCTCGTGAGGTGGTTTATGGAGCCTTGATCAAATGACCACTGTAAATCAAGCAAATGTGCAGGAAGTTTATTGCTCGTTTGGAGAAAGGTAGGGGAAGAAAAATTCTGGTTCTTAGTTGCAGGAGACAGAGGATTATGTTGTATATAAGTGCATCTTGTAGGAATTAACCTATTGCCAGCAGCTCACGTAAGTCATCCCATCCACCGTGGTTCACTCACACAATTCAGATGGATCTAGTATCACTGTATCCATTCATTTCCTCTGCAACTAGTTGATGGTTCATCATCCCTCCTGTATGGCATATCACTGACGCTATCTCCTTCATAGCACCTATATTTCACCAACTTGTTTATTGATGTCTTGAAGTGCATTGACTCGGATGAACTCCTTGGGTTCCCAATCTGCAAGCAAGGTAAGCTCAAATGGTGGAGGGGGGCAATCCATTGTAAAAGATGAGGGTGAAGCTGATTTGTCGTAACAATAGATTTATTTCACCGAGGAAGATAATAGCAAGTGTCACGGTTTGAGTCAACATTATCAGGTATGTTAATTCTGAACGTTCTTTTTTTTTTATCCTTCTTGTTTCTCACTTCCTGCAAACTCGATATCCTGTCACCTTCATCCCCTTCATACCATATCTTGTTCACATAGCTTCCAGCACAATTAGTTGTTCTTTATTTACGTACCTATACCCCAGCACATGTCATTTGCCTATCATTTTCTGCAAATGACACTGTTATACTGTTAATAACCTTCGCTTCAGCACGCCCTCTGTACCCACTTCAGCGGCACATGGCACTTCAACCTTTGTAAAGTACAACACCTGTGTACATTATATGGGCATATCATCACTATCAAACCATATTTCTGCATATAGAATTTACCATTGTTATGCACTAGCTCCCCAACTGCACCCTTGCATTATCCACTGCTCTTTACAACATCTTGATTCCTCTGCTGTCACCACAGCACCAGCCCTTATCATTCCAACACTCGGGCATTTGCTAAAGCTCCATCTGCAGTAGCAGATTCCTGTTATTTGCATCTCCACAAACTCGCACCAACATATTACCTTTGCTCCAGCTTCCACCCGATTACAGAAGAAATATACAGTTTAATCATAGCACCCTTCTCTTCACAAGTAACCCAGCCAGAGTCATTGAGATTCCTGCCTAATCATTGCAGTCTTGGCTCTTCATAGCAGTCCCCATCCCTTGCAATACCCGTTGTATCTTAGTGAATACACCCATCCACTAACTCCCCAGCATACACACAGTGGTTCCCTTCATTCATACTGTTATGCCCACTGCTCTATATCTCATTAGACCCTTGCTGCAAAACCATTAACAACCCACTTACCTGCATTATCACTATCAATCCCCATGGCTTAAGCTCACACCCTACTTCTTGTATTTACTACATTCATATTTTCCTTTGTTATACAAATGCCATATTTAGATATGAATCACATTCATCTCTTCTCCATCATATTTTCATTTACCATCATTTTAGTTTCATTAGTATTCTGTCATTTTATTCAATCTGGTAAGTCATATTACAGTTCATTCTTTTTATATGAAGCATGTCGTTTCCCATGGTCATTGCATGTTGTATTAACTATGTTTTGCAAATAGCAAGTCAAAGATGTTATTTTAATTTAGGAATATTAAATTCAATTTCAAATTCAATCGAAAGATTGTAATAGTTAGGTGTTGATGAAAATTTTATATTTCTTGTACTAGATTAGAATGTATGAGCATACATATCTTAGAAATTGCTTGTTTTCATATCATTTTCCTCTTTTATTTTCAAAATTTCACAAATGGAAGCACGAATGGCACGTGCATAATTCTAATAAGAGGTGATTAAATTCTAAGTTGATGATTTGCATCAATCGCCATAGTCAGGATGTGAACAAGACTTAGGATTTTCATCTGTTATTGAATAACACTGGATCCACACTGGATCTTTTTCAAAAATCATCATATTTATAAATATTTTTCTTCTTTTATTAGAGTTTAATTTAAAATTAACTCAAAATATATATCAATGTCCATAGTCAGGATATATTGAGAGTTAATTTCTTTTAAAACTCTATAAAAGCACCAAAATGTGTTTCATTCTTCACCTGAATTTAAATATGATTATTATATAATACATTCAATGACTATAGTCAGGAGTGTATTATATCATTAATCTTATTTACATTCATTTAAAGAATGGAATATAATTTTTAAATCCAATTCCATAATTCTTTAAATTCATTCATCATTTAAGATAGAACAACATCATATTTTCAAAACTTCTTTTCAAAAACTCCAAGTGATTTTTGAGTATCTTCCTTCATTTCTCAAATCAATTATATTCTATAAATTCAAATTCAATTCTATCTCATTTTCAAGATTCAAAATCCAATTGGACTTTAAAAATTCAAATTCATTTCAAAACTTCAAAAATTCCAATATAAATCAAACTTCAAAGTTCAAATCAACTTTGAGATTCCAAATTCATTTTCAAATTCAAGTTCAAATCAATATCTCAAATTCGATTTCAAAGTTCAATCTAACTTTGAAATTTCTGATTCATCTCCTGATTTTCAAATTCAAAATCAAGTTTATCTTCTTATCTTCAAAAATTCAAAAACAAAATTTGAGATTGATTCTGAATCTCAAAGCTTGACCCTTCCTAAATTTAAAATTCAATCTGGGCTTTCAAAACCCAGATCCATCTTCATCCCATTTGGACTTTCAAAATCCAAAATCTATTCTAGGATCCAGAATCCAATTTCACCTTGGATCTCAGATTTCAGATCCAAATTCCCTTTAGGATCCAGAATCCAATTTCATCTTGGATCTCAGACTTCAGATCCAAATTACCTCTAGGATCCAGAATCCAATTTTACCTTGGATCTCAGACTTCAAATCCAAAATCCATTTTTGGATCCAGATCCAATTCCATATTGGATCTCAGATTTCGGATCCAATTCCGTTTAGGATTCCTAAAAATCAACTTCATTTTGGATCTTAGACTTCAGATCCAATCCCATTTAGGGTCTTAGAAATTCAACTTCACTTTGGATCTCAGACCTTAGATCCAGATTCAATTCCAGATCTCAAATCCAAAATCTATCTTGATTTCCAGATTTCAAATTCAATTCTATTTTCAGATCACACCTGGACTTCTTAAATCCATTTCTATTGTTAAATACCATTTGGATTTCTCAAATCCAAAATTCCATCCTGATTTCAAACTCCAAAGCTAGAATTCAAATCCACTTCAAATATTCATTTCCTCTCCTAAATCCAAGTTTAAAATTCAAAATTCAAAGTCCATTTCTGACTTTGAAGCTTCATTTCCTTTTCACTCATCTTCCAATCATTCTTTTTCAAAGAATTATTTTCCCAACTCTGACCATTTCAAAGACTTAGAATTTCAAAATATCCTTCCTAATCTATCTCAAGTTCTAAAGTTAGATTCTACCACTCAGAAATCATTTCAGATTCATCTCAGAAACACTTAAGAATTTCCAAATCATTTTCAAAAAGAGCATACATCCTTGCATTGCACAAGCATGATTCTTTGTGCATTTAGACTTAGGATAAATTCTTAGATAATATTTAGGCAAAGCAAAAAGGCATAAATTCGATCCTTGATTCGATTACCCCTGGTAAAGGCGTCAGGAACGATCGAACCTCGTATCGACGAGCGAATCCCATCTCTCTATTTTTCCCGCAATATATTTCAAAAACGGAGGCGAGTTATTTTCTTAAATATTTTTCAAATCAAGGTCAAGTGTGTAAACACCCCAAATTTTCCTCATCCATTCTCAATCAATCATCCTCGTGCAGTGCCAACCCTGTTAGGTCAGTGTAGGAGTCAAACCCTGAGTCAGTTTCAGAAAATCACCATTTTACCCACTTTCATTAGGAAAATTACCATTTTACCCCTAGGTCATCCCGGACCCCAGTCAGTCAGAGTCAACCAAGCTTGTTGGTCAGTTCAGAATATTTAGAATATCAGTCATTTCAAGCTCATCTGAGCTCACAATGAACAAACCATTTTCATTTCTGACCATTCCTGCCAAAATGGGATCATTTCTTTAGAAATGAGCTCATTTCTCACTCAAATCCAAGCCAATTATCTCCAAGTCAGTCATTTACAGTCAGTCATGTTCCCCAGAGTCTAACTTGAGCTCACCAGAAGTTCAAGCACTCCAGTTTCAGTTCAAAACCATTTCCAAGTGTCTAGGAGCCCATTTTAGTCCGTTTCAGCTCTTTCAGCTGAAACTGAGCCGAGTTTAGTCAGTTGAGCCAGTATTTGAGCCTCGATTTTAGTTCATCTCAGTATTACTGACCTTTGTTTCAGCTCAAACCCAGTTCAGGTTCGTAATTCACTTCATTCCAATGATCATTGCATACCATTTCTCTAAAAATGGCAGCTTTTCTTGAAAAAAATTCAGTCGAAAAGGTCAGTTGAGTCAGTGCCTGGTCAGTTCATTTGAGTTCTGAAACTCTAAAACCCAGCTCAATCTAGCTCATCTCAGTTCAATCCAGCTCGAACCCCAATTTTCAGTGTCACTCTAACCCAGTAGAGTCCCGAAAACCATTTCTTGAGCTATTTTGCAAATTTTATCAATTTTAATGCTTTTTAAACTGATACAAGTGTCAATCGAGGTCTGACATCCAAAATTCTCCATTCAGGGTTAGCATTTCGCATAGCATTTCATGTCATTTCTCATCATTTCATATCATTTCTCAGCATTTCATAACATTTCATCACATTTCATTCCATTTTCGAAGTCCAGAACTCCAGTTTTATAAATTTCAATCCAGATTGAGTTTTAAAAGTTTTCAGAAATCAATTTCAAACCTCGGGTTTCCAAAATTGACATTTTCACCCCGGGAGTCTAAATTTGGAAATATTTTCTCAAGAAAAATAATCTGGATTTCTTTCAAAATCAAATTTTCAAATTTTATACTGGATTTGCTTCGCAATGAGCTATTGAACTTCAAAATCCGAGCTCGTTTCAAAAACTGCCAAAAATAGCTCGTTTCGTTTGGAAATATTTTCTCAAGAAAAACAATCTGGATTTCTTTTAAAATCAAATTTTCAAATTCTACACTGGATTTGCTTCGCAATGAGCTATTGAACTTCAAAATCCGAGCTCGTTTCAAAAACTGCCAAAAATAGCTCGTTTCGTTTGGAAATATTTTCTCAAGAGACATAATCTGGGTTTCTTTCAAAATCAAAATTTTAAATTCTACACTAGATTTGCTTCGCAATGAGCTATTGAACTTCAAAATCCGAGCTCGTTTCAAAAACTGCCAAAAATAGCTCATTTCGTTTGGAAATATTTTCTCGAGAAAAACAATCTGGATTTCTTTTAAAATCAAATTTTCAAATTCTACACTGGATTTGCTTCGCAATGAGCTATTGAATTTCAAAATCCGAGCTCGTTTCAAAAACTGCCAAAAATAGCTTGTTTCGTTTGGAAATATTTTCTCGAGAAAAACAATCTGGATTTCTTTTAAAATCAAATTTTCAAATTCTACACTAGATTTGCTTCGTAACGGGGTATTGAACTTCAAAATCCAAGCTTGTTTTAAAAACTGCCAAAAATAGCTTGTTTCGTCTGAACAAATTTTGAAAAGACTATTTTACCCCTCTAATCGTCAAAATGAATTTCAAAATAGGAATTTGGACCCGCTCTGAGATGGCTCACTCATTTACATTTCTGTTTTATTAAAAAAATATATATATTCTTTTATTCCTTTCAATTTTTTTTTATTTCTTCATTTATTTTATTTTATTTATTTATTTTGCATTTTAGAGAGGTGGGACCCACAAGGTGGTCACCCAAACCTCCAGCCCTCTCTCCTTTCCTTCCTTTCTTTCCTTTTTCTTTTTCCCTTTCTCTTTCCCTTCTTCCTTTCTTTCCTTTTCTTTTTCTTCTTTCTTTCTTTTTTTCTTTTCCTTCTTTCCTTCTTCCCTTCCTTCCTCCCTTCTTTTCCCTCTTCTCCAGCCATTCACGTAAATTCATTCCCCTCTCTCTTTCATTATCCCCTCTAAAACCCTAAGTCCTCTCTCATTAAAGACCTAAGTTTAAAACAAAAAAAAAGAAGAGAGGAAACGACTCATACGGCTGCCTCTTTTCTCACTCACCTCTTCTAATCTCTCTCTCTCTCTCTCTCTCTCTCTCTCTCTCTCTCTCTTGCATTCCATTCAGTCATGGCTGCCATCCCTTCGGCTCCAACTATGAAGTAGCTCCATCCGGTTGCAGCAGCCACGACCCCGGCCACCACCATTATTCAACCCCGGTTCTAGCTCCATTAAAACGTCTACAAGGTGCAACCCACCTTCAACTCAAGCAAGCATCCAGCTCCTCCTTCAAAGCACCAACAACACCCTCCATTGGCTACAACCCATCTCAAAAATACTTTCTTCCAGCAAGGTTCAAGGCTGCAGTCAATCTATCCGTTACAAGGTGGAATCCAAGGTATGACTCCCATTTCATCAATATTTATTTGTTTAAATATATGATATTTCAATAAAAGTGTTACCGGATGATATGATCCATCCGTTCTATGAATGGAATCCCTCATCTCTACGGCCAACATAAAAAAAATGGTTCATATCCCCTGCTTACTTTTTGTTTTATTTTCGTTATTTTCCATGATTAGTTACATACTTTAAACATCATGCTAGTTAGATTTATGTTTTGCTTAGGTGTTATTCTGATTTCATTAAAGTTAAGTTAGTATTCTATCCGTATATCCATTATTTTACATAGGAATTATTTATGATAAATCTTGAAAATTTTATCATGGATTTAGATGGTTGTTGTTGATACCTTGAAAAAAACCCAGTATGATTTGGATTTCAAAACCTTCTCAAATAAATCAAATCCTAAACCGGGATTCTGCATTTCTGGAACTTTCAGTTTGCACTTTAGCAGACAAAAACCTCAAGCACCACCCTTGTGGGAGATTCAGATCATCCTCCAAAAATCACAGTAGATTTATAATTGAATCTACTAGTGATCTGGAAATTTTGAGGTTTTTTCAATTAATTTTGACCTCTGTAAAAAATCGGATTTCTCAGACCCTTGAGAAAATATCGATTTTCTTTTGTCAGGGTATAGACAGACCCTAATGCACCGAGTCCATACAATCTGTAACCTTTCTGCAAACACTTTCAACACAAAAGTTGTTTTTAACATAATTTCCTGTCATTTACCAAAATTTGGGAATTTTGAGATCTGTTTAAGTATTTTTCCCATATTTTCTCTTTCGGTCTAACAGATTCCAATGTCCAGAAATTCCAGAGATTTAGGTCTCTAATAACAGTGTGGCCTTTTCCAAACCGTAACCCAAACCCCAATGGTGTCAAAAAATCAAATCTTACTCTGTTTGTCAGAGACATTTTCCCACAATTTCAGCCATTTTCCCATCAGTCTGCCATTTTTCCTACATTTTCTTTGAAAACCTGTCTGTTTCCTTCATTTACTAGAGTCGCCGAATTCTGATCCGACTTGACGGAGTGGCACAGCTCCGACCATAGGTCAAAACCAGAAAGTGTAAAAAAAAAAAATCCTTGCCTTACTGTCCTCTGTCACCCCATAAAATTTGGGAAATTTTTATGGAAATTTGATATCCTAAATCCCCTTTAGAATCAACATTTTAGGCAAAAATCACAAAATTTAAGGTTTTTATTTGAATTTCTATACCTAAAAATACAAAAAAAAAGATTTTCGAGTTCCATTCTGTTATTAGGGTTATTTTAGGTGTCCATGCCAAATTTGGTTTAATTCCAAGCTCATTTGCTCCATGTGTTAGTTTATCTTTAAATGTAGAAGCGAAAATCAGGTTAAATTCGATGTTTTATGATATTTTCGCCATTTTAGGGTTTTTATCATGTACATAAGCATGTAGAATCATATTAGGGTTAATTTTAATCTCATTTGCATTTCATATTTTTCAATTTTGCAAAATTTATTTCAGAAAACCCTGGTTACAAGGCCATAGTCTTGTTATCAGGGGTATTTTGGTCATTTTGACCTAAATTTCGAAATTTCAATTTCTAATTCTCCAAAATTTCATGCATATCATCATATCTTATCATATTATGTTTGATTTATTTCATTTGATTTTCAAAATTCCAAAATTTATAAAAATTCTTTCATAAAACCCTGATTTCAAGGTCATCAGGGGTATTTTGGTCATTTTGACCCCAATTTCGAATTTTCAAGTTTATTTTCAAAATTTATTCATTATTTCTCATGTTTATATCAAAGGGGGTATGATTCTGGGTTTATATCTGAATAATATCCGATAATTTTCGATATTTTCGGATAAATTCAGAAAAACCTACATTTCTGTGCTAACTTTATTTTCCAGTTTTGCAGGAATATTCAAGAAGAAGACTTAGCTATTTTATTTCTTTTATTTCAATTCAATGTAAAAATCAATGTAATATTTGGAATAAGAGTTACATTTCTGCTTAGAATAGGGCTGCATTGCATATAGTTTAATTTATGCAAATTTTAATATGTGATGTATGATTCATGCACATTATTTCAAATTCACTATGGTTTACACGAATGGCACGTGCACAAGCTTTTATGGAGTTTATAAACTCGGTGGGATTCGTATTTATGGCCATAGTCAGAATACGAAGAAAACCAAGATTTATGATCTTTATATCAGCCACATTCAGCCTACACACTTAGGCTAACTTCAAAATGCACTGCATTTTTCAAAGTTTTAAAAGAATTTCCCAATTCCTCAATGAAATTCCCTTTTCAAATTCATATTCATTCATTCATTCAAATTGCATTATTTTCAAACTCATTTTCCAATTTCCCTTTCAGAAAATTCAGTTTTCTCAAGAATTTCCAAGTCTTTCTCAGGATCTGGTTTTCTCAAAATTCTAAGTTTTCAAATGACATTTAAAAGCATTTCCCAGGTTCAAATTAAGATTTTCCAATGTTTTAAAATTCTCAAATTTCAAAATCCCAAGTTTTCAAAAATCGATTTTCTCAGATTTCCTATTTTCTTGAGAACCCAGTTTCCTGAGAATTCATTTTCCATTTCAAAAATCCTTTTCCAATGAACTTCCCAATTTTCTCAGAATTTTCAAATCCATTTCCTCAGAAAAGCAATTCCAAATTTCAAAATCAATTTTCTAAAGTTCAAATTTTCTTGAGAAATCACTTTCCAATGCAAATTTCTGATTTCCAATGAACTTCAATGATTTTCCCAGGAATTCAATTTTCAAGTACTTTTCCAAGCATATTTTCCAAAGCAAACATCATATTTTCTCAAACTTGCATTTTTTTTAAAAAAATTCCATAGCACAAGCCTGATTCTTTGTGCATTCTAGGAAAAATAGAGCATAATTTAGATATTTGAGTCGAGTTAAAGCACATAATTGGTCCTTGGTTCAATTACCCCTGGTAAAGGCGCCAGGAACGATTGAACCTCGTACCGACAGGCGGATCCCATTCTACGGAATTTTCCCGCAAATTTTCAAAACGAAGGCGAGTAAATTTTCAAAAATCAATTTCAAAACTTTGGTCGAGTTTGACTCGCGAAATTCGTTTCTCTCTCGCAAGGGAGGGGAAAAATTTTGCGATGATAACAGGTTTGGCGACCGTGATGGGACCTGTCTTCGCCTGATCAAGTATGTGCTTTAACTTAGCTCAATTATCAAAATTAGGCTCTATGGAATGTCAACTTTTAATTTCTGATATCATGTGAACCTAGGAGCCTAGACTTGAACCCAGCTGACATGGATTGCATGTAGACTAGGCATGGTTTGGTAGGATCATATTGAGGAGAATTATGCATGCTCACATAGACTTAGGTCTGAAATACAACACTCCTCAATCTAGGACTGGTATGAAAACAATGTTTGCTTCTTCAAAAGTTTTCAAAATTCTATCTCTTTAGGACTTAGAGCCCTCTGTTTGCCTGCATGTGATCATATTTCAAAAACCACTCCACCTATGTCTACCCGGTCTTTACGTTGCTGGGCTCTCTTCCAGAACCATAGTTCGGGACAGAGCCTCACAACTGGGCCACTTATTTGGGCTAACGCCCCCCTGCCACGTACCAAGGGCCATAGTCCAACGTATATCGGCAGGCGCTCAAGGATGTTGGGAAAACACAAGCCTAGACCCGGAGATGAGTTTTATGCCACGTACATCGAGCCTCAGCTCGAGTATATCGGCATAGCATGATTGGACACAGTTGATCTGAGCCTAGAGTCAGGATTAGGGTCCTAAAGCTCTTTCAAAATCAATGCATTTAGAGTTGGCTTCTTAAGGATTGCTGTATGTGCATAATTGTTTGTGATTGAATATATGATATTCATTTTCGCCTTATTTTCTCATATTTTCCCCAATTTTTCCAAAATACCGAACAAATTTTCAAAATACCTCATTTTTTTTATCTTTTATGAAATATCTTTTTTTTTTCTCAAAAACCCTGGATGATTTTTCCAAATTATCCACCTTTTCTTCAAAACTCCAGGAGATTTTCCATTCTTTCGTTCCTCTAGACTTCGAATTTCCAGCTTTCATTTTATCCTGCCTGCAATTTTCAAATTTCTTGTATTTTTCCAAAGTCTAATTCCAGTCTTCTTGTCTTTCAGTCCAATGGCATCCAGTCAGCTCGATTCTGTTTTTCCTGAGGGTCACATCTCCTACAAGGTGCGACAAAGTTTTCCTGAGCATCGATCTCTTAGCACCAGACCCTTCTTCCCCCGGTGGTACTATGTCTGGTTCAAAAACTTCTCTCGTATGTTTCCGGACCACTTGAGCGATTGCGGGTTGGAATTTGCATCTGCAGTGGGAAAGTTGACAGTCAACGACAATCTGATTCATGCACTGGCAGAGCGGTGGAATCTGCGCACTTGCACGTTCTGGTTCCCGTGGGGCGAGATGCCACTACTGATGGATGAATTTTCAGAGATTATGGGACTGCCTGAGCCAGCCGGTCAGCCTGGAGATTCGTTAGAGCAACAATTTCTGATCAATGTCAAGGGTCTGGATCCCAAAGATGCCGTAGCTCGCATGACAGGGCGCAAGTCTTGGCCATTGATTGAAGAAAATGGGAATGAGTACGTGAGCCTGATCAAGATCTACCGACAGTATGAAGAATTTGCAGAAGTCATCTCGCTATCCATAACAGCTCGAGAGAGAATTCAGCATGCGATGGTTTTGTGCACTGTGGGACTTGCTTTCTTTCCAGACGGACAGAACTATGTGGATGTCAGAATAGTTCAGCTTCTGAGGAGATGGGGAAGTCGACAGACCAGCCGTCTCTCGATAGCCATGGCCGCGCTTGCTTTTCTATACAGAGGACTGACCCGCTTCACACTTGAAGAGTCCATCTTAGTTGAGGGATGTACTTATGCTCTTCAGTCTTGGTTCCTTCAACATGTACCGACCAGAGCTAGTTCATTCAGATACAGTGGCAAGGAACTTCTTCCAGTTGCGCAGTACCGATTCATGATCGATTATCTGCAGGAAGAAGAAGTGGTGTGGGACTATTTTGATCGAGAATTATCGCCTCCCAGATACACCTATGCATATGGCAAGAGATTCAAGTTGCTTGGTCCATTCTTATGTGCTTACTATCATCCGGAGCGGTGTGTTCGACAGTTTTCTCAAAGACAGAAGCACATAGAGATGTGGCTGCTATCAGGAGTCGTGCCAGAGTTCGACCTTACATCAACACAGTGGTCCGGAACATACCATTCTGCCAGACATGGCTGGGATTCTTTCATTACTCTCACTATTTTTCCTGGTCCTCGAGTGTCCTCTGATTATCAAGAGTGGTGGAAAATTGTCTGTCCCCCTCCCCTTTGTCAAGTGTATTATTAAAATCATATTTTCAATAAAATTCCTTTAATCTTCAGTTCATCTTGGTTTGACGACCTCGCCTAGGTAACAAGGCATATTTTTCAGTTGTTTATTTTTTTGCAAAGGAACGACAATGCAATTGTCGTAATCCCAGCGACGACTCAATCCCTAATAATGAGATATTATTTCAATTGTCTATCAAAATTCTCAACATATATCTTCCTCTTACCAAATTTCTTTCAAAAGCCTAACCATCAATTCTGCCCTGCAGAGAGCGTTAGCAACCTCCAGAGAGTTGTCGTGACATTCAATGGTTCATACAAGGTCCAGAAAGAAAACCACATCAGTTGAAGGCATCGCGTACTCAATCGCTTCAGAAGAAGAAATGGATTCACCCCGATCAGCTAACAGTCAAGGACAACAGGTGGAGGATGACATTGATCCTCAGATGTATACTACATTCAAGAAAATGATGACCAAAGTGCTGGCAGAGCAAGCTGAAGCCAGTGCCGAGCAGACTCAGATCAAATAGAAGAAGAGGGGTCATTGTAAACACCCCAAATTTTCACTCACTTTCTTGACATTGCCCTCAATCGGCACATTTCAGTTCTCCAGAAGCAATAAAGGGCAAAATGGTCATTTTCCAAGATTGAACCTTGCAGAAAGTCCTAAATTTTACTCTTGAGACTCAAAATTTCCATATTTAGGTTCAGAGACATCTTCAAATTGCAAAAATTCAAAATCTTGTTTTATGGACAAAAAGCTAAAATTTCCAAGTCCGAGCTCAGAGTGACATTTCATAGAACATGTCTTTGCATAGCATTGCGTCATTTCACTGCACAGCATGTCATTTTGAGATCCAGAACTCCTGATTTTCAAAATTGTCAATCCAGATTTGATTTTTAAACTTTTTCAAATTGAATTTTAAAACCCTGGGTTTTCAAAATTGCCAATCTTTCCCATTTTACCCCCAGGACTTTGAATTACAAATTTTTTTTTTTTTTCAAGAAAAACAATCTGGATATTTGGATATTAATTTTAAAGATTTTATCTCAAAACTTTTTGCAAAAAGATTTTAAATCTCCTTACAAAAATTTTTACATTTATTTTATCTATATTTTTTGTCCTGAAAAAACCAATTTTTCCAAATTCTTGAAAATAAATAATGTTTTATCTTGAGCGGGACCCACCCGAAGTTCCTTTTGCAATTTTTTTTTTTTTTTCTCAATATTTATTTATTTATATTTTAGTTAGTGGGCCCACACACATGGGGCACCCTATTTTAAAAGAAAGGATTTTATAAAACAAAATAAAGCTTTAAAGCTTTATTTTCAACAAAAAAAATATTTTTTTTTTTAAGATGGCTGAGGTGGCATCTCCCATTTATTATTATCATTAAATTTTTTTTTTTTTATGATATCACTATTCATTTTTTAGAAACAGTTTTAAAGAAAAAAAAAATCATAGCCAAACTTGCCTAAAATGCTTAGTTATCTAAGACTTAGGTCAATAAACCCAAAGTGATTTTAAAAAAAAAAAAACCTAAGATTTTGCCCAGACCCTAAAACGGCGAGTTTTCAAAGTTCAGTTACAAAAATTTCAAAAGTTTTCAAAAAAAAAAAAAAAAAAAAAAATTAATAATTTTTGTAACGGAAGGGAGAGCTGCGTTTTTCTTGTGAGAAGGGAAAGTTTTAAAAGGGGGAACAGGGCATTCACGAGAAAGGAGGGATTTGAATCGAAGATTTTCGGTTTTGCAGGGAGCTCAAAGGGGAAAGGGGAGAAGCGTTTTCACCGGCTTCAGCCCCAGCCATTTGAGGAAGGAGAGCCATCTTCAGCAGGAGGCCCAGGTCACGTCTTCATCGACCTTCAGAAGATTTCCTTCAAGCCATCCTCAGTCGCAGCCCAGCCAAGTCTTGATCTCCTTCAGACCAGCCGCAGGGTACCTCCAGCAGCTGTCTCTGCATCGGCTTCAGCACACCAGCTGAAATTTCAAAGGGGCTGCCGCCATCCAAGGTTTTCCCCACTCACCTCAGTCCAGCAATAGAAACAACAGCCAATCCAGCAGGGGATCTACAAGTTGGGGGAAGTCATAAGGCTTTAAGCCATTTCCTTTCTGCCAAAGAGAAGAGGAGGATCTGCAAATTCTGCTCCCACTGGAATCCCTCTGCATCCATTTACAAGTTACAGATTCAGCTAACACAAGAGATCACTAGGTAATGTGATTCAACGTTGATTTGCACCTTTTGTCTATATTTTATTAAATCGGACGTTATTGTCAATTGTGAACAGGGAGGACTATGCTGTGAATATGCGTGAGTTTTAGCATGAGGAATAGGTTCAAAGTAAATGTTTTGGAGAATCAAAACTAATTGGATGAGAGGTTAGTCCTTTTCATGGACTGAATCTCTCATTCCAACGTCACACATTATCAGAATATATTATCTCTGTAATGGTTATCAGTATAATTTTTTTTTTTTTTTCTTTTTTTTTCTTTTTCTTTATTTGTTGAATCTATACTTAACTCATAATTCCAGAATACGTTGATCTGTTTGAGGATGTTCTCTGAGAATCTCTAAAATATCCAACTAATGTTGCCAATTGCCATTTTGTTCTTGCTTCAGCTACAGTCTCTCTCTCTCACATACACACACACAATCATGTACTGCTAGGTATGCTAGGTTTGCTGATAGTGTTGATGGGGATTTCACGTCTGGTTCACCAAAAGAAAAAAAAACAGAGGCAGCATTGTTTTGGGTGTTCCATGGACAATAACTTTTATGTAATTGGTGGTATGAATGAAGCTGGTGTTTTATTTTATTTATTTTTTTTCTGGTATATTTTATTAGTTAAGTTAAATGCTGAAGCTACAGCAGTGATGCCTAAGATATTGCAGATGACGTCAGTTTATTTAAGCATATAAAAGCTGCATCCAGGGTATCGATCATCTGCTGGTTGGTGTTTTGTATCATAAAAAAAAAAAAAAAATGGGTTTTCCAGAATGGTTTCTTTTATTTTGTGTTCCCATTTATAAAAGTTTTGAATTTCAAAGACCAAGCAAGGGATGGGTATTCAGTCACTAATATCACCTGTGTGAATAGTCAATTAAAAGATCTGTAAGGTATCACCCATCTGGGGGCTGTGCCGAATTGAAGTGGTAGAGGGGTATAAAGTCACTGAGGAGCTAGAAGATGAGACTTATGGAAGTACCTACAAGGCATTCAATCTAGAAATCAATTGGATTTTCTGTCATAAACATGATTTTCTGCAGGAGCCCAGTCTTGATAATTGGCCTTGTTCATGTATGAATATTTTAATATTCATTCAGGCTTTACAGACCATCTTTTGCACGCTTCATTATTGATATATAGGGAAGCTCCATACCCGATCTCGTTGAGAAATGTGTTGTAATTTGAGAGATATGACTGTGTAAAATCCCTTACAGAAATTGTATATACATATATTTTCTGGTTTTACCCATTATGTGGAATTTCCATTAAAAATATATATTTTCTCGTTATATGTATATATGTATCTATATATATGTATATCTATGGTATATCTACCTATATGTATACGTGTATATATATATATATGGATGTATATGTATATATATATGTATATACATACTTATATATATATATATATATATATATATCACTTCATGAGTATTTGCTATTACATGCATTTTTCTTTTCTCTTACTCTTGTAAATACATCATCATTTGATTTATGAAATTTTTGTTTAGCTTGATGTTTAAAATTCTGTTTTATGAAGTTATGGCTGGAACTTCATCACGTGATTTATGAGCTTGAGGGTTAAATTCTGGTTTTATGAAGTTATGGCTGGAATTTCATCATTTGATGCTACAATTTCTGTTTTATGAAGCTATGGCTGGAATATCACCCTTGGTTTTATAAAATTTTGCTTAGCTTAGTGCTAAATTCTTGTTTGCTATATCACTCCATTTGCAGCACCAATTATACACATTATTTCATCACTTTCCATGACATTTTCACCTATTCACCAAGCTTTTCATATCATTTTCATGATATCCTTGAAATAGCCATTGATGCTTCCACAACCCATTTCCTGCACATTCATTTTCTGCTGCAAGTGTGCAGTCTTGATATTTGACCATGTTCATGAACGAATATCTCTATATCCAATCGTGATCTCCTAACCATCTTTGGTGTGCTTCATTATGGATATATAGGGAAGCTCTATTCCCATTTTCATTGAAAATTACTTTGTAATTTGAGAATTATGGTTGTGTGAAATCACCTACAGAAACTGTATATACTTGTAATTTCTGATTTTACCTATTATATGTAGTTTCCATTGGTATGTACATATTTTCTCATTATATGTATATATATATCTATATATATATATATATATATATATGTTTAACTATATGTATATGTATATATGTATATATACATGTATATATATATATATGTACATAGATATATACTTATATATATAGATATATATACTTCCATGTGTCCTTATTTCCATATATGAGCATTCATGTATATATTTTCTCATATAGTTACACTTCCATTGTTATATGACATTTAGCACCTATTTTAGCATTTTGATATATGTATATATCTCTTCGTTGTATATATTATATATATATGATCATTTCCTTGGTTATTTTGTACTAACTCTCATTTTGCAGGAAAATCTAGAAGATGCAGATTCCTTGGATCCATTTCAATTTTCTTTTACTTTATGTTATGCAATGTAACAATCCAATGTAAACCTTGGAATAAGAGTTACTTTTACTGCTTAGATTAGGTCGCATCTCATATAGTTTGATTTCAGTAATATCCTGATTCTATGATGCATATATCTCAAATTTTCAAAATTCACCGTGGATGAACACGAATGGCACGTGCACCAACTCTTAGAGAGTTGATGAACTCGGTGGAGTCCATATTTACGGCCCTAGTCGGAATATGGACGAGACCCAGATCCATCATCTCTCTACCAGTCATATTGAGCCTACACTCTTAGGCTATCTTGAAAATGCACCTCATATTTCCAATGTTTTCAAAATATTGTGAATTAACTCAAATAAACCCTGAATATATTCATGGCCACAGTCAGAATATATGAAGGATTTACTTTGGCTTAATCCACATTTTCCAACAAATTTTTCAGAAAGTTTTTCAAAGTGCATTCATTCATTCAAATCATCTGCATCATTCATTTTTCTCATGATTTTCTCAAAAAGATTTTCACTTCATGGAATCGATTTTCTCAAGAAACTATGATGATATTCGGAGTTGGATTTCCCAAATCAAATGCTTTCCTGTGATTTTCCTTAAAAAGTTATTTTCTTAAGATCCATTTTCAAAAGGAATTTTCATATTTCTCAAGAATCAGAAATCGATTTTCCAACATTTCAAAAGACAAGATTCTCAGGAATTCAATTTCCTAAGTTTTGAATTTCTTTCTCCAATGAATTTTTCCTACAAAATTTTCTATCATTTTCTTGAGAAAATTCTCAAAGTCTGAGTTATCCCAACAAGTGTTTTCCTTTTCAAATATTCATCTTTTCTCAAGAATTTCTACAGTTTTCCTGAGATTCTCATTTTCCTCATGATTTTCCAAGTCTTTCTAAGTCTTTTCAAAATTGTCCTGAGATTCTCATTCTTCTAACTCTTTATAAACTTTCTCGAGATTTCAAACCTTCTTCGTCTGAGTTTTCTTGAGAGATTGATTTCCATCTTTTCCTGAGAAATGCTTTCCAACTCCAAATGTTTTCTAAGCATACATCATATTTTCCAACTTGCATTTTTGCATAGCACATGCCTGAATTCTCTGTGCATTTAGGATAGAACACGATTTCGGTAATTTCGCTAAGTCAAGCATAATTTTGGTCCTTGGTTCGATTACCCCTGTTAAAGGCGGCAGGAACGGTCGAACCTCGTACCGACAGGTCGAGCCCCATCCCATGGATTTTCCCGCAATTTTCAAACGGAGGCGAGTATTTCAAAACAATTTCCAAAATCCGGTCAAGTTTGAATCGCAAAAGCATTTCTTTCTCTCTTCCGCAAGGAAGGGAAGACGGGAAAAATTTTGCGACGATAACAGGTTTGGCGACCGTGATGGGACCTGTCTTTGTCTGACCTAAATTATGCTTGACTTAGTTCAATTATTGAAATTATGTTCACAAAATGTCAGCTCTTTTATTTTGATATCATGTGAACCTAGGAGCCTAGATTCTTACCTAGCTGACATTGATTGCATATAGACTAGGCATGGTTTGGTAGGACCAGATTGAGGAGAAATTTTCATGCTCACATAGACTTAGGTCTAAATACAACTCTCCTCAATTTAGGATCTGAATGCAAACAATGTATGCTTCTTCAAAGTTTTCAAAATCTATCTCTCTAGGATTTAGAGCCATCTATTTCTTGCATGTGATCATTTTTCAAAATCTCCATTACCTATTATTACCCGGTCTTCACGTTGCTGGGCTCTCTTCCAGAACCCTAGTTCGGGACAGAGCCTCACAACTGGGCCAATGATTTGGGTTAACACCCCCCTACCACGTACCACGGGCCACAGTCCGAAGTATATCGGTAGGCGCTCAAGGATGTTGGAAAACCTTACCTTAGAACCGGAGTTGAAATTATATGCCACGTACCTCGAATTTCGGTTCGGGTATATCGGCATAACTGGATTGGACAAAGATGATCTGAACTTAGAGTTAGGATTAAGGTCCTACAGCTATTTTCAAATTGATGCATCTAGAGTCAGCCTTTTAGGGAATGTTGTATGCGCATAAATGTTTGTGCAGGATGTGATTGTATGGGTGTTATTTCTTCAATTCTTTATATTTCCCAATATTTTTCAACTCATTAGGTCTTTTTCAAAATATCCTTATTTTCCACAAGGTCTTTTTCTCAAACCCTGGATGATTTTCTCAAATATCCAATTTCTTTCAAAACTCCAGGTGATTTTACATTCTACCTTTCCACTGGATCTCAAATTTCTAGCTGCATTTTCATCCTGCCTGCAAAATTTTTCAAAATTTCTCACATTTTCCTAAGTCTCATTCTGAGTCTTTCTCTGTTTTCAGTTCGATGGCATCCAGTCAAGTCGATCCTATCTTTCCTGAAGGTCACATCTCCTTCGAGGTGCGACAAGGTCGTCCTGAACATCGAGCCCTTAGCACCGGAACTTTCATTCCTCGGTGGTATTATTCCTGGCTAAAGAGCTTTTCCCGAATGTTCCCGGACCATTTGAGCGAGTGCGGATTAGAACTGGTGTCAGCAGTTGGGAAGCAGACCATTAACGGCAACTTGATCCATGCAATGGCAGAACGATGGAATCCTCGAACATGTACCTTCTGGTTCCCATGGGGAGAGATGACCGTTTTAATGGATGAATTTTCAGAAATCATGGGATTACCAGAACCAGCCGGTCAGCCAAGTGATCCATTAGAACATCAATTCCTGATCAATGTCAAGGGTTTGGACCCCCGAGATTCCTTAGCTCGTATGACAGGCCGCCGATCCTGGCCTTTGATCCAGTTGGAAGGGAATGAATATGTCGATTTGCTCGAGTTGTACCGCCAGTACGGGACCTTCGTCGAAGTCAGCTCGCTATCAAGAACAGCCAGAGAAAGGATTCAGAATGCAATGGTTCTGTGCACCGTAGGATTATCCCTCTTCCCAGATGGACAGAATTACATGGACATCAGAATAATTCAGCTCATGAGAAGATGGGGAAGTAGGCAAACCAATCGCCTTTCTATAGCCATGGCAGCGCTCGCTTTCCTATATCGAGGTCTGACTCGATTCTCACTTGGAGAATCTATCTTAGTTGAAGGATGTATCTATGCACTTCAACCCTGGTTCTTTCAGCATGTTCCAGCCCGAGCAAGCTCTTTCAGATATAATGGTCAAGAGCTCCTTCCAGTGGCACAGTACCGGTCTATGATCAACAACATTCAAGAAGATGATGTAGTCTGGGACTATTTTGATCGGCAATTATCTCCTCCCAGATACACCTATGCTTATGGCAAGAGGTTCAAGTTACTGGGCCCATTCTTCTGCACTTACTACCAACCAGAGAGGTGTGTCCGGCAGTTCTCCCAGAGACAACAGTACGTCGAAGCCCGATTGTTATCAGGTGTTATGGCAGAGTTTGATCTCACTTCCGCGCAATGGTCCGGGGCATATCATTCTGCCCGCTACGGCTGGGATTCCTTTGTCTCTCTTAAAATTTTCCCTGGTCCTAGAGTGTCTGCCGATTATCGTAAATGGTGGCAAATTGTCTGTCCTCCACCTCTTTGTCAAGATCAATAAAATCATGTTTTCTCATTTTAATAAGATTCTCTCTTTTTCTATTATGGCTTGATGACCTCGCCTAGGTAACAAGGCATATTTTCGTTGTTTGTTTCTCGTGCCAAGAATTGACAACACAATTGTCGTGATTCTCGCGACGACTCTGTCCCTAGTAATGGGATATCATCTTCAAAATATCTACCATATTTTTCCATAAATATTTCTTCCAAAAGCCAATTCCTTCATAATCTAATCAGATCTTTGCCCTACAGGAGAGCATCCGCAGCAAAATCTGAGAGCATCCGCAGCATTTGATGGTTCGAACAAGGTCAGGAAAAAGAACCACATCACTTCAACACTCGTCAGCCTCAGAAGAAGAGATGGGCTCCCCCCGATCCGAGAAGAGCCAAGAGCAACAACAAGAGGATGACGGCATAGACCCTCAAATGTATGCCATGTTCCGAAAGATGATGAATAAAATGATGAGTGAACAGGCTGGGACTAGTGCAAAAAAAAATCAATTCAGAGAAAAGTTCCACGAACACAAGAATAAGAAGGCTCCCAAAAAGCAGATTCAGTCAGAAGAAATCTCAGATGAATCCGAATCAACTGAAGACACTGAGGAAGAATATGAGGTGCCTCCGGCATTTCAGAAACGTGGCCGAGAACAAAGGAGGAGCCGCAAAGCAAAGAATCAAATCACAGAAGAACCTCTGCAGTCACAATTCAGGGAAATGGCCCGAGTTGTTAAGGATCTCCAAGCCCGTGACAAGGGCAAGAAAGTCTTTTCCAGTGAGGACTTCTATGACGGCCTCGAAGGGGATGATGATCTCGAAAACCTTCCCCGAAAATTTATCAAGTTCGATGGTTCTGGTGATCCAAAAGCCCATCTCGCCACTTTCTTCGCAGAATGTTCAAGATTCAAGAGAAATAACAGAGCACTGTTCCTGTGTTTCCCTCGCAGCTTGGAAGGAGTTGCAGCTAAATGGTATGCTGAGCATATCAATCCCATCGAGCTCAAGGAGTTCGATAAAGTGGTGAATTTATTTATTGAACGCTTTTTGTTCAATACAGAAGCACTCCCGACATTAAGTCATCTCTGCAGTCTGAGGCAGAATGAGAATGAAAAAGCACGGGATTTCATTCACAGGTGGAGGTCAGCCTGTAATAAAATGAGAGATCCCATTTCAGAAAGGCACGCCCTGTCCCTAATCCTCAATAACTTTTCGCAGCCGTTAAGAGGATTAATCTCTACTGCACCGTCCCGGACTTTCATTGAATTAACTGAGCGAGCAGAATGGCTCGAGCTAAGCGTAGAGAATGGAGTCTATGAAGGCTTCACTTTTTCCAAGAGTAACCCCCAAGGTGAGCAGAAGAAGAAAACTCACTTCACCTTCTCTGCCAACAACAACAACAATAACAACAATAGCCGAAATCAGTACAAAGGGCAGAAGAAAGATTACTGTTACGGCGCAGGCAATCCCAACAATAAAGGAGATCAGAAAATGAAGCCTGTTCCTCAGTTCAGCAAGCCTTCTCCGCAAGACCAAGGGCCTAAATTGCGTGAAAAAGTTAAACATGAAGGATGGAGTTATGATCGAAAATTCACTCCTCTCGATCAATCACTCGAAGATGTGCTCGAGTATATGTTGTCGAAGGAAATGGTCAAATTACCGAGGTTGGCTGATCCCCCTGTGCCTATGGGGAAATGGAAGGATCAATTCTGCAAGTTCCACAGAACAGTGGGACACAGCACTGAGAATTGTTTCGTTCTCAAGAACATTGTGCAGGATCTTATCGATAAAAATTTATTGGTAGAAGGAGAAGAAGAAGAAAAAATGGACATTCTTAAGCAACCTTTTCCTTCACACACCACAGCAGTAGTATCTGCCCAACCCTTCCTGCCTCACGAACACATCAAGCCATGTTCTGCACAAGATCTTCAAGTACAACATCAGGTGTCAGTGCTTCGACAAGCGACTCCTGATTCTAAGAAGATGGATCTAATCTCAGCATTGGGTAAGATGAAAGTCTCCGAAGCATCGGTAAAGTCAGTCCCCAAGTCAAAGGGACTTCCTGATTTTCTCAATCAAATCATCAAGCCCAAGCCGGGGAATTCAAGTCAGAAGCCTCTGACCGCTTTGTCCAATGTTTCCATTCTTGATTTGGCCAAGAGTTCCTGCAAGCATCAGCAAGTACTGGATGATCTGCTCAGAAAGATCAAAGTTAAGCCCAGTACCACTCCTGAAGACATGGCACAAATTGTGAATTCAGCTATGACTAATGCGCCAATCACTTTCTCGGATGAGGACCTTCCAAAGCCTCATTCCTTTCACAATAATGCTCTTTACATCGTCGTTCGGGTAAGGGGAATGACAGTACCCCATGTACTAGTTGATGGAGGCAGCAGCCTCAACATATGCCCCGAAATGACCGCAAAGGCGCTAGGCATTAAGGAAGAAGAATACATTCCAGATCCTATCACCATCTATGGGTTTGACAACCATGGTCAAACAGCTAAAGGCAAGATATTCCTGGAAGTGTTTATCAATTATTCGGTACATTCCGTGCTTTTTCATGTGGTCAATGTGCCACCCACCTACAATTTGCTGCTCGGAAGGACATGGATTCATAATGCAAATGCAGTACCTTCCACCTTACATCAATGCGTAAAATGGTCAAAAGGTGGAATGATTACAACTGTGCTCGGAGAGGACCCAGAAGAAAGGCTCCCACAGCCTATGATACCTCGACCATCATTTACTGCAGATATTCCTAGCATCAGAGAGAATGAAGAAATCAGTCTCAAAGAAAGTCAGGAGATATTCCAGGCAACATCAGAATTATCCTGGCACACTGTAGCCATGACCCGATGGAAAGGTCCCAAGTTCTTCAAAGTTGGAGGTCGTGTCAGCTACGACACTGTCAAAGATCATCCATTGTTTCCACAATTCATGAAAGCAAGAAAGGGATTTGATTTACTTCTGAAGCATGGTTATCAACCCTTTAAAGGACTGGGCAAAAATGAAGATGGTCGTGTCGAGCCAATAATCCAAAAGCATCGTCCCCACAGGGCAGGATTAGGGTTTTTCGGCGGAAACTCACCAAAGAAGACTGTTTTTGTTAGAGGGGCACATTGAGAATCGTTGTTGCATTTCCTTCTATTCCTTTCAAAATAAATGTCTCCATGTCTTTTATCAATTCAAATCAATAAAATGTCAATTTTCTCTGTTTATCTGGGTGCCATCTGCCTCTTTTGTCTCTAAATTCTCATTTTATAACTCAATGTCATTTTATGCATAATTCTTTTTGAGGGTTTGTCGTATGATGGACGATTTTTCCTGAATCCCATTTCTTATCCAAAATTTCAGAAATGTCTTCCCGAGCAATCAAGAAACTCGTTATCAATCCAAAGGTTTTCCAGAAATCGGCAGCAATTCACCGAGTCAAAGCAAGCACAGGAGACAGCAAGGTTGCAAAGCAGTTAGATGATTATGCAGAATTTGACCCGTCTCTTCAGGAATTACCAGAATTCACCTCAGTTCAGAAGCAAGATGAACCATCTGCTCTAGTACAAGATCCTACTGAAGATGTCAATATCGGCTCAGAGGAATATCCCAAGATTCTCAAGATCGGTATCAGTCTAAGTCCGGAAGAGAAAGAAAGACTTACAAATTTTCTCAAGCAGCATGAAGAAGTGTTCGCATGGACATATGAAGATATGCCGGGTTTAGATCCCAAATTGGTCGAACATCGACTCGTCTTGAAGCCGGATGCTAAGCCAGTCAAGCAAAAGTTGAGAAAAATGGATCCTAGAATAGAGCAACAAGTCAAAGAAGGACTTGAAGATCTGCTCAAAGCAGGATTTATCCGACCTATTGACTATCCAGATTGGTTAGCCAATATCGTCGTTGTCCCAAAGAAAAGCGGCAAAGTCAGGATTTGTATAGACTTCAGAGATCTCAATAAGGCAACTCCGAAAGATGACTATCCACTGCCAAGCATTGATCTTTTGATTGACAGCACAGCAGGACACGCCATGTTCTCCTTCATGGATGGATATTCCGGCTACAACCAGATTAAGTTGGCCGCCCGCGACCAATCTAAAACTTCCTTTACTACGCCTTGGGGCACTTTCTGCTATACGGTTATGCCTTTTGGGCTCAAGAATGCTGGAGCAACATATCAACGGGCAATGGCTGTTATATTTCATGATCAAATGCGCAAAATCATGGATGCGTATGTTGATGATATTCTCGTGAAATCTAAAGAGGGAGAAGATCACCTCGAAGCCCTTGATCAAGTCTTTAAGAGACTCATTCTTTACAAGTTAAGGCTTAACCCGCAAAAGTGTGTCTTTGGAGTCGAATCAGGCAAACTGTTGGGTTTTCTGGTCAGTAAAAAGGGAATTGAAGTTGACCCGGCCAAAGCCAAGGCTATCATTGATATGCCACCCCCGAAAAATCTCAAAGAGTTGCGTAGCCTTCAGGGACGCATGCAATCAATCCGGCGATTTATTTCCAACTTGGCGATGAGATGTGAACCTTTTAACCACTTGCTCAGAAAAGGAGTGAAATTCGAATGGGGACCAGAATGTCAGCAATCGTTCGATAGAATCAAGAAGTATCTTCTCAATCCTCCAATCCTGAAGCCGCCAGAATTGGGAAAACCTCTTCTGTTATACATCTCAGTCAATCAAGTCGCATGTGGCGGATTCTTGGCACAATACAAAGAAGGCAGCCTGATAGAGCACGCCATTTATTATGTGAGTAAGACTTTCATAGACTATGAAAAGAAATACTCTCATATAGAGAAGACCTGCCTAGCTCTGGTATGGATGTGTCAGAAGCTAAGACACTACCTGTTGGCATCAGAAGTCAAAATCTTGTCTAAACTCAATCCTCTCAAATACATCTTGGAGCAACCTTTTCTCAGCGGACGAGTCGCCAAATGGCAAGTCTTATTGATGCAGTATGACTTAGAATATGTTTCACAACAATCAATCAAAGGCCAAGCAATTGCAGATCAATTGGCAGATTTTCCTCTAGTAGAAGAGGTGAAAGCCGAAGATGATTTCCCTGATGAGCACATTTGCAATATTCAGCAATTTCCAGTGTGGAATTTATTTTTCGATGGTTCTAAGAATATGGCCGGAATAGGCATCGGAATTTTATTAATCACTCCTGAGAAGGAGATGATTCCATTTTCCCTCAAGTTAGATTTTCAATGCACTCATAATATGGCTGAATATGAAGCCCTAATCCAAGGTCTAAAGATTCTACTAGACTTCAATGTCAAGAGAGTACATGCCTACGGTGACTCATTACTTGTTGTCAATCAAGTTCGAGCCGAATGGCAGGTCAAAGATCAGAAGTTGTTTCCCTATCAAAAGATTGTTTCAGCTCTTGTCAGCAAGTTCGAAGAATTTCAGTTATTCCACATCAAGAGAGATTTTAATCAAGTAGCCGATAGTCTCGCCAGTTTAGGCTCCATTATGGCATTCAAAAATGGAGAATCTTGTCGCTCTTTTGAAATTGGCAGACTTGACCAACCTGCTTTCATTCCAGCGGAACAAGTAAACCAAGCTGAGCAAAGGAAAAAGCCTTGGTATTACAACATCAAAACTTTCATAGAAACTGGCGAATTTCCTCCAGAACTCTCAAAGAAAGAGCAACGAGCAATCCAGCGTATGTCTACTCGATATTTTATTTTGGCCAATGTCCTCTATCGTCGTGGATTCAGTTCAGAGTATTCCAGATGTTTAGACGAAGATGAAGCCAAAGAAGTCGTGCGAGAAGCACACGAAGGCATTTGTGGTGGCCACGTCGGTTACCAAACCCTTGTCAAGCAAATCATCAGAGCAGGTTACTACTGGAAGACTATGCAACAAGACTGTTATCATTATGTGAAGAAGTGTGTGCAATGCCAGATACACGCACCTTCCATCCATGCTCCGGCAACTTATTTATAGTCTGTTGTCTCTCCATGGCCATTTTCTATGTGGGCCTTCGATGTCGTAGGTCCCATCACTCCTTCAGCTTCAAATGGCCATAAATATTTCCTTGCTGCAACAGAATATTTCACCAAGTGGGTAGAAGCTATCACTCTTCGCACAGTAGAAGGCCGACACGTGGTCTCTTTTATTCACAAGAACATCCTTTGCCGTTTCGGCATCCCACATGACATTGTGTCAGACAATGGCAGTCATTTCAAGAATGAAAAGATGAAAACATTCTGCTCAAAATTCAAGATCTATCACCATTTTTCCGCTCCATATTATCCTCAAGGGAATGGTCAGGCAGAGGCCACCAACAAGATTTTAATTCGTATTTTGGAGCGAACTGTGGAAACAGGCCGTGACTGGCATGAGAAAATCCATGACGCACTATGGGCCTATCGGACCACCATTCGTACACCAACGAATGCTACCCCATCAGAGCTGGTCTATGGAACAGAAGTAGTGTTGCCGCTACACGTTCAAAAGCCCGCTTTGAAATTTGCATCGCTTCTGCAATTACCCCTTGATCAATACCAGCAGCAGCGACTGGTACAGTTAGACTTACTCGACGAGAGAAGGTTAAAAGCAGCAGAGCATGCTCAATCTTATCGCCAGAGAGTAGCCAGGCAATATGCGAAGTCGGTCATCGAAAGAAGATTCAAAGTCAATGAGTTAGTGCTTCGATCCACAGCTTATCTCAAGCATCATCCTGGCGGTAAATGGTCGCCAAATTGGGAAGGCCCATATGTCGTCAAAGAAGCATTACCCCGCAACTCATATCGGCTCATCAACGCCGATGGAGTAGAATTGCCAGATCCTATTAATGCTCGACACTTGAAAAAGTTTTATACTTGAAACATTTATTCTCCTCTTGTAATCCTTCCTGTTTCCTTCAAATAATGATCCAACTTTCTTTCCCAGTTACACTGGGGCATTTTAAAATTTTGTTCTATATGCAGGCAGGATAAACAAATTCCTCATTTCATGCACATGTGCATTCATAGGCATCAATTCATATTCATTTGCATTCAACTGCATGAACAACAATCCAGTCAGTATTGGGATTTCAACAAACAGTCCCATCACAATTCCTAACGATTCAAAATCAAAAGGTCATCACCAATACTGAACCAAAAACCCAGCGCTCGGACTGGTATTATTCCAAAATCCAGTACTCAAACTGGCACATTTTCAAAATCCCAATTTTTCAGAAAACCGAGTTCCGACTCGGGTTTTATTTCAAATCATTTTCATTGGTTGATCCGGGCTCCGACTCGTGATCTCTGTATTTCATTCGAGCTTTGACTCGAATTCATTATTCTCATTTGTTTATCCAAGTTATTTCGATCATCAGAGTCTGTCAGTTGCTCAAAATTCGATGTTTTGCCCTCTAAATTCCAATTTAAATATTCAAATCAGGCAATTCTCCAATTTCGACCTCTGGGTCACCCAATTTCCAATTCTCAATTTCAATTACCAATCTCAATTTCGACCTTCGGGTCTATCAATTTCCAATTTTCGACCTTCGGGTCAATCAATTTCCAATTTTCGACCTTCGGGTCAATCAATTTCCAAATTTCGACCTTCGGGTCAATCAATTTCCAATCTTTGACCTTCATTTCCAAATTTCGACCTTCGGGTCACACAATTTCGACTTTTAGGTCACTCAATTCTCAATTTCGACCTTCAGGTCACATAATTTTGACCTTTCGGTCAACCAATTCTCAATTTCGACCTTTGTGGTCAAATCAATTCTCAATTTCGACCGTCAGGTCATCCAATTTCGACCTTCGGGTCATTCAATTTTCAACAACCAATTTTCCAATTTCCAATTTCGACCTTTGGGTCAATCAATCTCAATATCCAATTTCAATCATTTTCTCTTGCGAGAGACCCTTTTTAGGGAGAGTTCGAGGGAGCTCGTTCTTTTCGCATGCTATCCAATTCGTTCACTTAGCTCTTTTTCAGGGAGAGTTTGAAGGGACTCGCGTCTTTGTGAACCGTTTGCAAAACAATTTCCAATTTCACACGAGAAACCCTTTTTAAGGGAGAGGCTCGACGGAGACTCGCTTTTCTTGTGACCCCCCAATTTCATACTAGGCCATTTTCGTCATGAAAGACCCTCTTTGCAGGGAGAGTATGAAGGGACTCATTTCTTTCATGACCCAATTTTCAGACCTCACCATTATCGGCCCCCTTTCCATAAGAGAAGCCTAATATTAGGGAGCTTTGACGAAAGCTTAATTTCTCTTCGAAAGTCCGTTTTGCAAACACCTCCTCTTCAGGGAAGAGAGGAGTATTTCCCATTTCCCATTCAGGTAAGGGCTAAGCCTGAGTCTCTCTTTTTGGGGAAAAAGAGAGGAGAATTTTCGTCACGGATGTATTGAGCCGGACTTCAGATACTCACTTTCACCAAGGATTCAAGAAAATTTTGTCAATTTGTCAATCAATTGTTGATCTCGGAATCTTTATTGCACAAATCTTTATTTCAGTTTACCTTCAGCATCATCTCCAAAAGAGTGAAGCTTTCGCGAAAAGAGATTCAAAACTCGAATTCTTTCTATCGGCCAGCCAAAAGGATGAAGGATAAATCCTCGATATGGCCAGCAAAGAAAATTCAATGTTTTGCAAAGCCATGGATGATCGATATTGATCGCAGTCAATGGCGCATCTTTAAAGGCTATTCTTGTAAAGACGAGGCAGTTGAAATATCCTGAGTGCTAGAAAAGAGAGCATTTACCCAAGCCTTGTCTCCTCAGAATCATCTAAGCTGCAATTAAGTATCCGCAAAAGGGATCTCTCACCCGTCGTCAAGATGAAGGCGAATTAGGCGAGTAGACCCCCGGGGCCAAAGAAGATTCGAAACATCTCCAAGATGACGGAGTTTGTGACGGATCCTTCCAGGGAAGGTCCAAAGCACTGTCAAGATGAAGGCAGATGCGATGAACCTCTCGACAATCCCTAAAAGATATTTAATTTCAGCTATCATCCAAAGATCTCTAGCCAAGAAGCCAATATCGTCAAAGAAGGATCGAAACATCTCCAAGATGAAGGAGCTTGTGACGTACCTTCCCAAAAGAGAGAAAGAGAGGAAAAAGAAAGAGAGAGAAAGTAAGAACATCTCCAAAATGAAGGAGAATGTAGCCAAAACCCAAAAGAGCCCAAAAGAGTGCAGAAAGATTATCATGAGAGAAGCCCTCAGGATATCAAACTGCCAAGTCTATCAAAAATCCTTTTTAAATTTGTGAAATTCTACTATCAATACTCTTTCATCAACTGCTTTCATAATATCAAATTCTCTTTCCTGTTCATATCAAGGAAATTGATAACTTCCTTGAAGAAGGTCAATTGCAAGCAATTTGGATTTACAATCTCGATTCTACGAAGTGAACCTTGTTTGGAGGTAATACTTTGGGTAGAAAAGAAAGAATATCTTTGCAACAATGTGCAACATTTTCAAAAAATTTTGAATCAACAGCAAAATTTCCAACATTTTGACAATATTTTCTAGTCATCCTGACGTGAAGCGAGAGCTTGATGTTCGTTTTCGATGCATCCTGACACCAATTTTAATCCCTCTGAAGGACTTGATTCCTTCCCTTCTTTGAGAGCATGAACTCTCAGATTGCACACTTCCCTGTGTCCCCACTGTCCCATCATAGACAGTCCCATTTCGGTTCGAGGTCGAACCAACAATCATTTGTCGCAAAAGGTAATTTCAAAAGCTATTTAGTCTCAGCAAAGAGACGCCCAAGATCAACCCCTTTTCCAAGCTTTAGGGACCCCATTTTCCTTTCTTTTGCAAAACCCCTGTTGGATTTATTGTGCAAAATCTGAAGGTTCC
Source organism: Nuphar pumila (assembly GCF_984573655.1). NCBI lineage: Eukaryota > Viridiplantae > Streptophyta > Magnoliopsida > Nymphaeales > Nymphaeaceae > Nuphar > Nuphar pumila. The sequence goes on from NC_143254.1 coordinate 58,826,460, forward strand.
ATCATACCAATCCATTTTCCGCCCGATCAGGATAAGGGTATAAACCTGAGCCTCCTTCAATGAGGTATTCCATTTTTCCACCCGATCAGGATAAGGGTATAAACCTGAGCCTCATTCAAGGAGGTATTCCATTTTCTGCCCGATCAGGTTAAGGGTACAAACCTGAATCTCATTTTAATGAGATAATTTCATTCCCCCCAATCAGGTCAAGGGTCAAAACCTGAGCTTCGTTCCATGCGAGGTATTTCTGTCCCATCCAGGTTAAGGGTAAAAACCTGAACTTCGCTCTCTCAGAGCAAATCTATTTTCTCTTTATTCTCCATTTCATATCTATCATTTTCCTCGGGCTTAATTTCATCATACCCAGTCAGATCCTTCTAACTGGGGCATTTTTTTTATAAATAGCCCAAATTTGGTGTGTTTTCTTTGCCACTAAGCTCGACCCTAAGCCGGCTTAGTAGCAAAGAGGGGCATCTGTAAACACCCCAAATTTTCACTCACTTTCTTGACATTGCCCTCAATCGGCACATTTCAGTTCTCCAGAAGCAATAAAGGGCAAAATGGTCATTTTCCAAGATTGAACCTTGCAGAAAGTCCTAAATTTTACTCTTGAGACTCAAAATTTCCATATTTAGGTTCAGAGACATCTTCAAATTGCAAAAATTCAAAATCTTGTTTTATGGACAAAAAGCTAAAATTTCCAAGTCCGAGCTCAGAGTGACATTTCATAGAACATGTCTTTGCATAGCATTGCGTCATTTCACTGCACAGCATGTCATTTTGAGATCCAGAACTCCTGATTTTCAAAATTGTCAATCCAGATTTGATTTTTAAACTTTTTCAAATTGAATTTTAAAACCCTGGGTTTTCAAAATTGCCAATCTTTCCCATTTTACCCCCAGGACTTTGAATTACAAATTTTTTTTTTTTTTCAAGAAAAACAATCTGGATATTTGGATATTAATTTTAAAGATTTTATCTCAAAACTTTTTGCAAAAAGATTTTAAATCTCCTTACAAAAATTTTTACATTTATTTTATCTATATTTTTTGTCCTGAAAAAACCAATTTTTCCAAATTCTTGAAAATAAATAATGTTTTATCTTGAGCGGGACCCACCCGAAGTTCCTTTTGCAATTTTTTTTTTTTTTCTCAATATTTATTTATTTATATTTTAGTTAGTGGGCCCACACACATGGGGCACCCTATTTTAAAAGAAAGGATTTTATAAAACAAAATAAAGCTTTAAAGCTTTATTTTCAACAAAAAAAATATTTTTTTTTTTAAGATGGCTGAGGTGGCATCTCCCATTTATTATTATCATTAAATTTTTTTTTTTTTATGATATCACTATTCATTTTTTAGAAACAGTTTTAAAGAAAAAAAAAATCATAGCCAAACTTGCCTAAAATGCTTAGTTATCTAAGACTTAGGTCAATAAACCCAAAGTGATTTTAAAAAAAAAAAAAACCTAAGATTTTGCCCAGACCCTAAAACGGCGAGTTTTCAAAGTTCAGTTACAAAAATTTCAAAAGTTTTCAAAAAAAAAAAAAAAAAAAAAAATTAATAATTTTTGTAACGGAAGGGAGAGCTGCGTTTTTCTTGTGAGAAGGGAAAGTTTTAAAAGGGGGAACAGGGCATTCACGAGAAAGGAGGGATTTGAATCGAAGATTTTCGGTTTTGCAGGGAGCTCAAAGGGGAAAGGGGAGAAGCGTTTTCACCGGCTTCAGCCCCAGCCATTTGAGGAAGGAGAGCCATCTTCAGCAGGAGGCCCAAGTCACGTCTTCATCGACCTTCAGAAGATTTCCTTCAAGCCATCCTCAGTCGCAGCCCAGCCAAGTCTTGATCTCCTTCAGACCAGCCGCAGGGTACCTCCAGCAGCTGTCTCTGCATCGGCTTCAGCACACCAGCTGAAATTTCAAAGGGGCTGCCGCCATCCAAGGTTTTCCCCACTCACCTCAGTCCAGCAATAGAAACAACAGCCAATCCAGCAGGGGATCTACAAGTTGGGGGAAGTCATAAGGCTTTAAGCCATTTCCTTTCTGCCAAAGAGAAGAGGAGGATCTGCAAATTCTGCTCCCACTGGAATCCCTCTGCATCCATTTACAAGTTACAGATTCAGCTAACACAAGAGATCACTAGGTAATGTGATTCAACGTTGATTTGCACCTTTTGTCTATATTTTATTAAATCGGACGTTATTGTCAATTGTGAACAGGGAGGACTATGCTGTGAATATGCGTGAGTTTTAGCATGAGGAATAGGTTCAAAGTAAATGTTTTGGAGAATCAAAACTAATTGGATGAGAGGTTAGTCCTTTTCATGGACTGAATCTCTCATTCCAACGTCACACATTATCAGAATATATTATCTCTGTAATGGTTATCAGTATAATTTTTTTTTTTTTCTTTTTTTTTCTTTTTCTTTATTTGTTGAATCTATACTTAACTCATAATTCCAGAATACGTTGCTCTGTTTGAGGATGTTCTCTGAGAATCTCTAAAATATCCAACTAATGTTGCCAATTGCCATTTTGTTCTTGCTTCAGCTACAGTCTCTCTCTCTCACATACACACACACAATCATGTACTGCTAGGTATGCTAGGTTTGCTGATAGTGTTGATGGGGATTTCACGTCTGGTTCACCAAAAGAAAAAAAAACAGAGGCAGCATTGTTTTGGGTGTTCCATGGACAATAACTTTTATGTAATTGGTGGTATGAATGAAGCTGGTGTTTTATTTTATTTATTTTTTTTCTGGTATATTTTATTAGTTAAGTTAAATGCTGAAGCTACAGCAGTGATGCCTAAGATATTGCAGATTAGTATGGTTGTTTGCAGATGACGTCAGTTTATTTAAGCATATAAAAGCTGCATCCAGGGTATCGATCATCTGCTGGTTGGTGTTTTGTATCATAAAAAAAAAAAAAAAATGGGTTTTCCAGAATGGTTTCTTTTATTTTGTGTTCCCATTTATAAAAGTTTTGAATTTCAAAGACCAAGCAAGGGATGGGTATTCAGTCACTAATATCACCTGTGTGAATAGTCAATTAAAAGATCTGTAAGGTATCACCCATCTGGGGGCTGTGCCGAATTGAAGTGGTAGAGGGGTATAAAGTCACTGAGGAGCTAGAAGATAAGACTTATGGAAGTACCTACAAGGCATTCAATCTAGAAATCAATTGGATTTTCTGTCATAAACATGATTTTCTGCAGGAGCCCAGTCTTGATAATTGGCCTTGTTCATGTATGAATATTTTAATATTCATTCAGGCTTTACAGACCATCTTTTGCACGCTTCATTATTGATATATAGGGAAGCTCCATACCCGATCTCGTTGAGAAATGTGTTGTAATTTGAGAGATATGACTGTGTAAAATCCCTTACAGAAATTGTATATACATATATTTTCTGGTTTTACCCATTATGTGGAATTTCCATTAAAAATATATATTTTCTCGTTATATGTATATATGTATCTATATATATGTATATCTATGGTATATCTACCTATATGTATACGTGTATATATATATATATGGATGTATATGTATATATATATGTATATACATACTTATATATATATATATATATATATCACTTCATGAGTATTTGCTATTACATGCATTTTTCTTTTCTCTTACTCTTGTAAATACATCATCATTTGATTTATGAAATTTTTGTTTAGCTTGATGTTTAAAATTCTGTTTTATGAAGTTATGGCTGGAACTTCATCACGTGATTTATGAGCTTGAGGGTTAAATTCTGGTTTTATGAAGTTATGGCTGGAATTTCATCATTTGATGCTACAATTTCTGTTTTATGAAGCTATGGCTGGAATATCACCCTTGGTTTTATAAAATTTTGCTTAGCTTAGTGCTAAATTCTTGTTTGCTATATCACTCCATTTGCAGCACCAATTATACACATTATTTCATCACTTTCCATGACATTTTCACCTATTCACCAAGCTTTTCATATCATTTTCATGATATCCTTGAAATAGCCATTGATGCTTCCACAACCCATTTCCTGCACATTCATTTTCTGCTGCAAGTGTGCAGTCTTGATATTTGACCATGTTCATGAACGAATATCTCTATATCCAATCGTGATCTCCTAACCATCTTTGGTGTGCTTCATTATGGATATATAGGGAAGCTCTATTCCCATTTTCATTGAAAATTACTTTGTAATTTGAGAATTATGGTTGTGTGAAATCACCTACAGAAACTGTATATACTTGTAATTTCTGATTTTACCTATTATATGTAGTTTCCATTGGTATGTACATATTTTCTCATTATATGTATATATATATCTATATATATATATATATATATATATATATATATATATGTTTAACTATATGTATATGTATATATGTATATATACATGTATATATATATATATATGTACATAGATATATACTTATATATATAGATATATATACTTCCATGTGTCCTTATTTCCATATATGAGCATTCATGTATATATTTTCTCATATAGTTACACTTCCATTGTTATATGACATTTAGCACCTATTTTAGCATTTTGATATATGTATATATCTCTTCGTTGTATATATTATATATATATGATCATTTCCTTGGTTATTTTGTACTAACTCTCATTTTGCAGGAAAATCTAGAAGATGCAGATTCCTTGGATCCATTTCAATTTTCTTTTACTTTATGTTATGCAATGTAACAATCCAATGTAAACCTTGGAATAAGAGTTACTTTTACTGCTTAGATTAGGTCGCATCTCATATAGTTTGATTTCAGTAATATCCTGATTCTATGATGCATATATCTCAAATTTTCAAAATTCACCGTGGATGAACACGAATGGCACGTGCACCAACTCTTAGAGAGTTGATGAACTCGGTGGAGTCCATATTTACGGCCCTAGTCGGAATATGGACGAGACCCAGATCCATCATCTCTCTACCAGTCATATTGAGCCTACACTCTTAGGCTATCTTGAAAATGCACCTCATATTTCCAATGTTTTCAAAATATTGTGAATTAACTCAAATAAACCCTGAATATATTCATGGCCACAGTCAGAATATATGAAGGATTTACTTTGGCTTAATCCACATTTTCCAACAAATTTTTCAGAAAGTTTTTCAAAGTGCATTCATTCATTCAAATCATCTGCATCATTCATTTTTCTCATGATTTTCTCAAAAAGATTTTCACTTCATGGAATCGATTTTCTCAAGAAACTATGATGATATTCGGAGTTGGATTTCCCAAATCAAATGCTTTCCTGTGATTTTCCTTAAAAAGTTATTTTCTTAAGATCCATTTTCAAAAGGAATTTTCATATTTCTCAAGAATCAGAAATCGATTTTCCAACATTTCAAAAGACAAGATTCTCAGGAATTCAATTTCCTAAGTTTTGAATTTCTTTCTCCAATGAATTTTTCCTACAAAATTTTCTATCATTTTCTTGAGAAAATTCTCAAAGTCTGAGTTATCCCAACAAGTGTTTTCCTTTTCAAATATTCATCTTTTCTCAAGAATTTCTACAGTTTTCCTGAGATTCTCATTTTCCTCATGATTTTCCAAGTCTTTCTAAGTCTTTTCAAAATTGTCCTGAGATTCTCATTCTTCTAACTCTTTATAAACTTTCTCGAGATTTCAAACCTTCTTCGTCTGAGTTTTCTTGAGAGATTGATTTCCATCTTTTCCTGAGAAATGCTTTCCAACTCCAAATGTTTTCTAAGCATACATCATATTTTCCAACTTGCATTTTTGCATAGCACATGCCTGAATTCTCTGTGCATTTAGGATAGAACACGATTTCGGTAATTTCGCTAAGTCAAGCATAATTTTGGTCCTTGGTTCGATTACCCCTGTTAAAGGCGGCAGGAACGGTCGAACCTCGTACCGACAGGTCGAGCCCCATCCCATGGATTTTCCCGCAATTTTCAAACGGAGGCGAGTATTTCAAAACAATTTCCAAAATCCGGTCAAGTTTGAATCGCAAAAGCATTTCTTTCTCTCTTCCGCAAGGAAGGGAAGACGGGAAAAATTTTGCGACGATAACAGTCATACAACCAAGAATATGAAAATCAGTAAAAAGCAGAATCGCCATGGGGAAATATCTGATGAGTCAGAATCAGCAGATGATACTGATAAAGAGTATGAAACCCATCAAGAATTTAGAAGGTCGACTCAGGGGCAAGGGTCGGCTTATAAGTTCAGGAATCAGTCCGTTGATGACCCTACTCAGCCACAGCTCAAAGACGTGATGAAAATGGTTAAAGACCTGCAAGCTCGCGATAAAGGCAAGAAGGTCTTCACAAGCGAGGATTTCTATGATGGTCTGGAAGGGGATGACAGCCTAGAAGATCTCCCCCGCAAATTTGTCAAATTTGATAGGACTGGCAATCCCAAGGCCCACCTGGCTATGTTCTTTGCAGAATGCAATAGATTCAAGAAAGATAATCGCGCGTTGTTTAGATGTTTTCCTCGCAGTCTAGAAGGCACTGCCGCCAAATGGTATTCAGAGCACATCAATCCCATTGAGTTGAAGGAGTTCGACAAGGTGGTCAATCTTTTTATTGAGCGATTTTTGTTTAACACAGAGGTGTTACCCACCCTGAATCACCTCTACAATCTAAAGCAGAAGAGCAGTGAAAAAGCCAGAGACTTCATCCACAGATGGAGATCCACCTACAATCAAATGAAGGATCCAATATCAAAAGGGCATGCGTTGTCCGTCATCCTAAATAATTTTTCCCAACCTTTAAGAGGCCTGATCTCTACTTCCCCGGCATGATCTTTCATCGAATTGGTAGAACGAGCTGAATGGCTTGAGATGGGATTAGAGAATGGAGTGTATGAGAGCCTCACTCTCTCAAAAGGCAGCTCCGATACCAAGAAATCTTGTGTCACCTTCTCGGTGAATACCACAGGCAACAACAATGGTAAAAATAAAAGAGGTGGCAGAAAGAACCGCACTGGTGGATCAGGAAGCTCAAATCCTAGCAAAGATGATCATATAAAACAAGAGGACAGAATCAGCAGGCAGAATGACAGCCTTCTCTCAAGCATCCAACTAGAATTAAAGCCCCAAGGGAGACCAAAGCATGACGGTTGGGGATACGATCGTAATTTTACTCCCTTAGAACAACCGCTCGAACAAGTTCTGAAATATATGATAACCAAAGGGATGGTTAGACTCCCCAAGATAGCAGATCCTCCTGTAACCATGGGAAGGTTTAAAGATCAGTTCTGCCAGTTTCATCGGGCAATGGGTCACGATACCGAGCATTGCTTTGTCATTAAAAATATTGTCCAAGACTGCATTGAAAAGAATCTCCTTATTGAAGATGGGGAAAATACCAGTTGATTATCCTGATCAAATTTTCCAAGAAACTGACAATGCCAAGGCTATGTCATCTTTAATCATTTTGCTTTTGGACAATACAGACCCAGTTTTCTTACCAACTTGTTATTTCTTTTCAATGATTGAATAAATTATCCATTTTCCCCATGAACTTGATATCATCTTTTATTCTTCTTCTCTGCAAAATGTTCTTTTATGAGGAATGACCTCTTCCGAGTCTCTTCTGAATCAACCAAAAGCCAGTTGCCGTGTCACCTTCAGAGCGCGCTCTTCGAACATCAATCATTTATTCTTTTGTTCAAAATATTCTTCCCCCATTACACTGGGGCATTTTAAATTTTTATTTTATCTACAAATACCCTGTATGCAGGCAGGATCAAACAAAACCCTCATTTTGCATGCATGTGCACCCATTTACATTCATTTGCATTTGCATGCATTCATTCACATTCATCTGCATCAATTTGCAACGAATTCCACATTCAGGATAAGGGATAAATCCTGAGACCTCGGCAAGGCGTTCAAGTCATCGTCAGTCGGTAACCATTTAAAGTCCAGTGCTCGTATTGGTAATCTCTCAAAATCCAGTGCTCGTATTGGTAATCTCCCAAAATACAGCGCTCGTACTGGCAATCTTCCAAAACCCAGTATTCGTACTGGTAATCTTTCAAAACATAATGCTTGTACTGGTACTGTAAGACCCGCAATTTTTCAGAAAATATCTGAATAAAATTCATGAGGCATTTACCGGTAAAAATAGCATTTCTTCTCAGAATGCGAAACGAATCAATTCCTGCGAGCCAGTTATACTTAGGATATTCGTCGAATCGCGAATATATGCTCAAACACTCGGGAAGCCATAACTTCCTAACTAAACGAAATCAATAGATTCGTACGAGCCAACTTTCTTAGTTACGTCAATACGAAGAAAATGGCGTACTCAGAATTTTTCGGAAAAAATCGCCGGAAACCCGAAATTCTTGCGGGACCCACGGAAATATTGGTGGGACCCACAGAAATATTCCTCAGAAAATATCTGGTGGGACCCACAAAAATATCCCATGGAATATCCAAGTGGGCCCCACACCAAGGAACCTCTTGGAATTAAAAAGAAGCCAAGGGGGTAGTTTGGGCATGAGAAAACCCAAGAGGAGGTGGGCTTGGGCTATAAATAGCCCTCCCCACTCTCTCTCTTCTCATAAAAATCGACCCCCTCTCTCTCTTGCCTTCTCTCTCTCTCTCCTAAACCTCCCCTACCTAGCCTAGCCCACCTGAGCCCACCTGACCTGGTCTGAGCCTGCCTGACTTAGCCTGAGCCTGCCTGACCTGGTCCTAACCCACCTGACCTGGGTCTGAACCCACTTGACCTGGTCCAAACCCAGTTGACTTGACTTGAACCTAGTTGGGTTTAAAGTCAAAGTCAAAGTCCTTTTTGGTCCAGATTCCGGTTTGGATTTCTGAACCCAGACTTAGCCTACTTGAGCTGAGTTCGAACCTGCTGAACCCAGTTGACTTGGATCGAACCCTGTTTGGTTCAAACCACTTAGGTTGAGTAGCTTGACCTACTCTACCTCTTTCTCAACTAAGTCAGCTTCATCTGACTTAGTCTGACCTCTCGAAGGAAGGCTCGAAGCCAAAGAAGCAACCCGGAGCCGTTTCTTCCACGATTTGAAGTAAGTTCGCTTCGTTGATCCATCTCTCTCAAGTATTTGACTGTTTGTATATAGAATATACTTTCTGAAGTAGTATCTTGCTTTAGTTCTTGGTTGAGCCCTCTAGGACACTTCGGTGTTCACGCGCTCGCCTCGTAACTATCGTCGGATATATATGTTCGAATACGCAGTATATGCGTTCTTCAAAATAGTATCTCACCCTAGTTCTTGGTTGAGCCCTCTAGGACACTTCGGTGTTCACTCGCTCGCCTCGTAACTATCGTTGGATACAGATCTAGGTGTATATCTGCTGATACTGCCGACGCGTCTTATATCGCACAGGCCATGTAATTTACCTTTGCCGTCGCGTCGTATGATGCCAAGGCTCCCTGCTTTCTGTACTTCCGATTACTGCACTTCCGATTATGCATTTACTTACGCCGTCGCGTCGAACGATGCCAAGGCTCCTGCTTTCTGCAATGTCTTTACTTACGCCGTCGCGTCGAACGATGCCAAGGCTTCTGCTTTGTTATATATGTAGAATATTTCATTCAGTTACACACCCTGAACAATAGTATATGCATTTCTTTACGCCGCCGCTGTATAAAGCACAGGCTTCTGCTTATATTACATATATGGCGCGTAAGTGAGCGTTCAAACGGAGATCAACTCCAAAATCGCCCATGCGATTCCCTTACCGCTCCTCGTACAAGATACTGCTTGACGAATGAAGCCCCTATTGGAAAGGCTTCGCCTTTTGGCAAAATGCTCTTTACGTAAAGACTAAATCAATTACGTATGGCCTAGCTATGGCCCAAGGTTCCTGTAACCTTGATGGATGCAAAGTACGCACAACGGTGCGCATCCATTTCCCGAGTTAAGCGTAGCGATTTCCCACCAAAGAGGGGAGATGCCGCTGAAATGGATAAAAGAAACGCACGCTTTCTCCGTAAAAGAGAGGAAGTGCTGCTGAAATTCCTGAAGAAGCTAAGAATGGCTCAGAAAGAACGTAGCAGAAGTGCTACCCAGTTATGAAACGCCTTCTACAATGTAGAAAGGTTCGTCGCACCACTGCCGGTAGAGCAGAGAAGGTGTTGACAGAATGGTTGGCAGAAGAGCTGCCAAAACCAGTTAAGTGGCACAATGATGTCCTTTGTTGGAACGATGTCAGAATGACTCGTCTCCCTGACACCTGCAAGGGCATCATACTTATAAGAGCCGTTGCGCCAAAGTAGTGGTAGCGCCTTGACGAGGTCCTGAGCTCGTTGCGTAAAAATACGCCGAGTAGCCGATCCGTAGAGATCGAGTCATGTGCATGCTCATTGAGAATTATCAGACAACCAGACTCGTAAGGGCCGCTGAGCCGGAGTGTGTTGTTTCCACCGAAAGAGGTGAAGTGCTCGTCAAGGCCGAAGTGCTGAGAGCAGAGTTAAGCATGCATATGAATAAAACCTTTGTTCCACGGTGAAAACCGTGTGGTTGATTGGGGTCGGGTACATACTTCTCAAAGGCTGCCCTATAGGCATGCAATGTTCGTCAAGTAATTGTAAGACCGGCAGGCCCCTTTCAGAATTTCTCACCGAGGAAGACGGTGATGGCGCAGCCTTGAGTGACATATATTTCACCCGAACCTGATAGAGTTCATTGATGGCCTTCGTCACTCAGAGGTATGGAGGTCGTGGTTATCCTTAAATATCTAAGGATTGAACCCAACTACTGCAGTAGCAGAATGCATTCGGATACCTAGTAAGGATCTCTTCCGGTATGCTGTACCGTCCTACTAGGGGGATGGGGTCAACAGGCCTCTGGGGTATCTAAAATACATAGAATAATCAACCCCCAGATCGTCGCGTTGTCGCCCAGATATGAGTCCCCTAAGCCCAGGGGGAGGTGCAATTATCGAAACAAAGCATTAGCTTAGGTACAGCGCTACTTTGAATGTATGAGTGGATGACGTTGTTGAGTCAGTCCTGCATAACCTTTGTGAAGGTGTCATGGTCGGTATACTACTGGACCGATTGGGAAAGAACCCCATTGATATCCGTACGACTAAGTGAAGCTCGGAGAGCTGTCCTTAGATTCGTAGGATACGGATGTGCCAAGCATAAAGGCTTGAGCTAGACATCCATTCGTGACTCTGAGGAAGTCAAGGCTAAGTCGTAGAGACTTGAGAGGTTATTCTAACTCACAGCCCTGAATAGGCTTATGCGAAGTCATGACGACTTGCGTGAATGTTCAACTCATAGCCCTAATGAGGCTTGTGCGATACACGCTAAGTCATGGAGGCTTGAGCGTCGTATTACGAACTGCGACCCTGAGTGGTCTATGCATTTACTTGAGTTAAATAGATAGGTGTTTGCCTACTTACCAGACCATCAGTGGTTCTGACCCCGTTTAATGGGGATTTCAGGTGTTGAACCTGCGTGGCGATATGCGGAGCAAGGCGGCATCAAGTTCCAGGGTTTCTCTAGACAGAGTTGTACTGCTTCCTTTTTATTGAACCTACACTGCTTTCCTAAGCAGTAGTGTTGTAATAAACATATGTTTTCGATAAAATGGAACACTTTGGTGGTCAATGAGTTGCTTGGCCACATACCTGCAACGTGCTCGGAGTTTTCTAAAACTGACGACTCATTATCGTCTTATTCCGCTGCTAAAAGCTTTTCTAAGTTCCGCTGCAATGAAAAAAAAAAAAAGAAATTCATGAAAATTTTAACTTAGCTTTGTTTTGGAAATCCGGGGCGTTACAGGTACGTTTTCAAAATCCAGTGCGCGTACTGGTACCCTTTAAAAATCTAACACTCGTGTTGGTGTCTTGCCCATTGGTCGCGTTATTCGATCTCTTAGGTGCAATCTTCACGCTGACCTTTCATCAGAATTCAAGTTCAATATCAATTATGTCAATTTCGACCTTCGGGTCATCCAATTTCTAATTTCCAAATTTCTAATTTCGACCTCCGGGTCACCCAATTCTCTATTTCAACCTTCGGGACATCCAATTTGATCAATCAGGCCTCTGGGCCGCCCACTCTATCAGATTCTCAATTCAATCCTTCGGGTTACAATCTTACCAGCATCAGTCATTCCCCTGCCTTCGATTTACAACTTTGTCAATATTTATCACTTTCCAAGTCTTCGGGTTACAATTTCATTAATGTCTATCATTTTCAAGCCTTCGGGTCACAACTCTATCAATGTCAACTATTTTACAAAAAATAGCAAAATCCTGCTTTCGAGCTGGTCGGTCAACAAATCCTGCTTTTGAGCTGGTCGGTCATCAAATCCTACTTTCGAGCTGGTCGGTCATCAAATCCTGCTTTCGAGCTGGTCGGTCATCAAATCCTGCTTTCGAGCTGGTCGGTCAAACCAAATTCTGCTTTCGAGCTGGTAAATCAAAACAAATCCTGCTTTCGAGCTGGTCGGTCAACAAATCCTGCTTTCGAGCTGGTCGGTCAACAAATCCTGCTTTCGAGCTGGTCGGTCAACAAATCCTGCTTTCGAGCTGGTCGGTCAACAAATCCTGCTTTCGAGCTGGTCGGTCAACAAATCCTACTTTCGAGCTGGTAAATCAAAACAAATCCTGCTTTCGAGCTCGTCGGTCATCAAATCCTGCTTTCGAGCTGGTCGGTCAACAAATCCTGCTTTCGAGCTGGTCGGTCAACAAATCCTGCTTTCGAGCTGGTCGGTCAACAAATCCTGCTTTCGAGCTGGTCGGTCAACAAATCCTGCTTTCGAGCTGGTCGGACAACAAATCCTGCTTTCGAGCTGGTCGGTCAACAAATCTTGCTTTCGAGCTGGTCGGTCAACAAATCCTGCTTTCGAGCTGGTCGGTCAATAAATCCTGCTTTCGAGCTGGTCGGTCATCAAATCCTGCTTTCGAGCTAGTCGGTCAAACCAAATCCTGCTTTCGAGCTGGTAAAACAAAACAAATCCTGCTTTCGAGCTGGTCGGTCATCAAATCCTGCTTTCGAGCTGGTCGGTCAAACCAAATCCTGCTTTCGAGCTGGTAAAACAAAACAAATCCTGCTTTCGAGCTGGTCGGTCATCAAATCTTGCTTTCGGGCTGGTCGGTCAAACCAAATCATGCTTTTGAGCAGGTAAAACAAAACAAATCCTGCTTTCGAGTTGGTAAATAAAAACAAAACCTAACTTTCAAGTTGATCTCTTACTAAAGTATTTTCAGGATTCAGTTTAGTCATGCATGTGTTGCGTAGTGCTTCAGATGCTCGCTTTCACAAAGGATGTCAAGAAAATTTTGCCAATTTGTCACTAAATATTTGTTGATTTCAAAATCTTTTTGCACAAAAACATTACTTCAGAATACCTTGAGTATTACTTCCGAAAGGACAAAGCTTTCGCGAAAAAAGATTTAAAATTCAGAATCTTTCTATTGGCCGACCAAAAGGATGAAGAATAAATCCTCGATATGGCCAGCAAAAGAAATTCAATGTTGTTGCAAAGCCATAAGTGATCGGTATTGATCGCAGTCAATGGCACATTTTTAAAGATCATTCTTGGAAAATAAAGCAGTCAAAATATCCTGGGTGATACAGAAAAATCTATTAAATCCCTATATCTCCTCAATCACCTAAGCTGCAATTAAATATCTGCAAAAGGGATCTCTCAATTGTCGTCAAGATGAAGGCGAATTAGGCGAGTAGACCCCCGGGGCCAAAGAAGATTTGAATCATCTCCAAGATGACGGAGTTTGTGACGGATCCTTCTAGAGAAAGTTCAGAGCACCGTCAAGATGAAGGCGACTGTGATGAGCCTCCCGACAAACCCTAAAGGATATTTAATTTCCGCTATCATCAAGAGATTTCCAACCAATGAGTCAATACCAGTCGATATAATCCCTGAGAGAAAAAGAAGGATCAGAACATCTCCAAGATGAAGGAGTTTGTGACGTACCCTTCCAAAAAAAAAAAGAGAGAAAAGTCAGGACATCTCCAAAATGAAGGATGATGTAATAAAATCCCCAAAAACCTAAGAGAGCTCTAATTCTGCCAAAAAAGAAAAAAAAGTGGGCAGAAAGATCATCATGAGGAAAGAATCCCAGGATATCAGACTGCCAAATTTGCCAAAGAATCTTCTTTAATCTTGTGAAATTCTATTATCAATATTCTTTCACCAATTGCTCTCACAATATCAAGAATACTATCTTTTCTGCTCATATCAAGGAAATTGATAGCTTCCTTGAAAAAAAAAGTCAATTGCAAGCAATTTGAATTCGATTCTTGATTCTATAGAGTTAAGCCTAGTCGGAGGTAATACTTCAGGTAGAAAAGAGGAAAGATTTTCATACCAATATACATCAATTTCAAGCATTTTGAATCAACAAACAATTTTTAACATTTTGGCAATATTTTCTTACTATCTTGACATGAAGTGAAGAGCTCGATGTCCATCTTGACACATCCTGATATCACCTTTTACCTCCTTGAGAGAGTAACATTTATCATCTTTCGCGTTGTTGAAAGATTAGCCTTTTCTGTGAAAGGATCTTCTTTGTTATCTTTCGCGTTGTCGAAAGAATTCATCTTTTGCGTTGTCAAAAGAATCGCCTTACTCCTTTGGATCGCCTTATCGTCTTTCGCGTTGTTGAAAGAATCGCCTTGTTCCTTTGGATCACCTTTCCCATCTTTTGCGTTGTCAAAAGAATCGCCTTACTCCTTTGGATCGCCTTATCGTCTTTCGCGTTGTTGAAAGAATCGCCTTGTTCCTTTGGATCGCCTTTTCCATCTTTCGCGTTGTCGAAAGAATTCATCTTTTGCGTTGTCAAAAGAATCGCCTTACTCCTTTGGATCGCCTTATCGTCTTTCGCGTTGTTGAAAGAATCGCCTTGTTCCTTTGGATCGCCTTGTCATCTTTCGCGTTGTCGAAAGAATTCATCTTTTGTGTTGTCAAAAGAATCACCTTGCTCCTCTGGATCGCCTTGTCATCTTTCGCGTTGTCGAAAGAATTCATCTTTTGCGTTGTCAAAAGAATCTCCTTGCTCCTTTGGATCGCCTTGTCATCTTTGGCGTTGTTGAAAGAATCGCCTTGTTCCTTTGGATCGCCTTGTTATCTTTCGCGTTGTCAAAAGAATTCATCTTTCGTGTTGTTGAAAGAGTCACCTTATTCCTCTTCAAGAAAATTGTCTTATTCACCATCCAACTTACCATTTTCATTTTCCGCCCAATCAGGATAAGGGTACAAACCTGAGCCTCCTTTGATGCGGTATTTCATTTTCCGCCCAATCAGGATAAGGGTACAAACCTGAGCCTTCTTTGATGAGGTATTTCATTTTCCGCCCAATCAGGATAAGGGTACAAACCTGAGCCTCCTTTGATGAGGTATTTCATTTTCTGCCCAATCAGGATAAGGGTACAAACCTGATCCTCCTTTGATGAGGTATTTCATTTTTTGCCCAATCAGGATAAGGGTACAAACCTGAGCCTCCTTTGATGAGGTATTTCATTTTCCGCCCAATCAGGATAAGGGTACAAACCTGAGCCTCCTTTGATGAGGTATTTCATTTTCCGGTCAGGTTAAGGGTTAAACCTGAGCCTCATTTTGATGAGGTATTTCGTTTCCCAATCAGGTTAAGGGTACAAACCTGAGCCTCCTTTGATGAGGTATTTCATTTTCCGTCCAATCAGGATAAGGGTACAAACCTGAGCCTCATTTTGATGAGGTATTTCATTTCCCGGTCAGGTTAAGGGTTAAACCTGAGCTTCGTTTCTACACGAGGTATTTTTTGTCCCATCCAGGTTAAGGGCAAAAACCTGAATCTCACTTCTTTTGAGACAAAATTTTTCTTCTTTATTCTCCATTTCATATCTATCATTTTCATCAGGACTAAATCTCTTCATATCCAGTCAGATCCTTCTAACTGGGGCATTTTTATAGCCAAAATTTGGTGTGTTTTTCTTTGCCACTAAGCTCGTCCTCAAGCCGGCTTAGTAACAAAGAGGGGCATCTGTAAACACCCCAAATTTTCCTCATCCATTCTCAATCAATCATCCTCGTGCAGTGCCAACCCTGTTAGGTCAGTGTAGGAGTCAAACCCCGAGTCAGTTTCAGAAAATCACCATTTTACCCACTTTCATTAAGAAAATTACCATTTTACCCCTAGGTCATCCCGGACCCCAGTCAGTCAGAGTCAACCAAGCTTGTTGGTCAGTTCAAAATAGTTAGAATATCAGTCATTTCAAGCTCATCTGAGCTCACAATGAACAGACCATTTTCATTTCTGACCATTCCTGCCAAAATGGGATCATTTCTTCAGAAATGAGCTCATTTCTCACTCAAATCCAAGCCAATTGTCTCCAAGTCAGTAATTTACAGTTAGTCATGTTCCCTAGAGTCTAACTTGAGCTCACCAGGAGTTCCAGCGCTCCAGTTTCAGTTCAAAACCATTTCCGAGTGTCCAGGAGCCCATTTTAGTCCATTTCAGCTCTTTCAGCTGAAACTGAGCCGAGTTTAGTCAGTTGAGCCAGTATTTGAGCCTCGATTTTAGTTCATCTCAGTATTACTGACCTTTGTTTCAGCTCAAACCCAGTTCAGGTTCGTAATTCACTTCATTCCAATGATCATTCCATACCATTTCTCTAAACATGGCAGCTTTTCTTGAAAAAAATTCAGTCGAAAAGGTCAGTTGAGTCAGTGCATGGTCAGTTCATTTGAGTTCTGAAACTCTAAAACCCAGCTCAATCTAGCTCATCTCAGTTCAATCCAGCTCGAACCCCAATTTTCAGTGTCACTCTAACCCAGTAGAGTCCCGAAAACCATTTCTTGAGCTATTTTGCAAATTTTATCAATTTTAATGCTTTTTAAACTGATACAAGTGTCAATCGAGGTCTGACATCCAAAATTCTTCATTCAGGGTTAGCATTTCGCATAGCATTTCATGTCATTTCTCATCATTTCATATCATTTCTCAGCATTTCATAACATTTCATCACATTTCATTCCATTTTCGAAGTCCACAACTCCAGTTTTATAAATTTCAATCCAGATTGAGTTTTAAAAGTTTTCATAAATCAATTTCAAACCTCGGGTTTCCAAAATTGACATTTTCACCCCGGGAGTCTAAATTTGGAAATATTTTCTCAAGAAAAATAATCTGGATTTCTTTCAAAATCAAATTTTCAAATTTTATACTGGATTTGCTTCGCAATGAGCTATTGAACTTCAAAATCCGAGCTCGTTTCAAAAATTGCCAAAAATAGCTCGTTTCGTTTGGAAATATTTTCTCGAGAAAAACAATCTGGATTTCTTTTAAAATCAAATTTTCAAATTCTGCACTGGATTTGCTTTGCAACGGGGTATTGAACTTCAAAATCCGAGCTTGTTTCAAAAACTGCCAAAAATAGCTCGTTTCGTTTGGAAATATTTTCTCGAGAAAAACAATCTGGATTTCTTTTAAAATCAAAATTTTAAATTCTACACTGGATTTGCTTCGCAATGAGCTATTGAACTTCAAAATCCGAGCTCGTTTCAAAAACTGCCAAAAATAGCTCGTTTCGTTTGGAAATATTTTCTCGAGAAAAACAATCTGGATTTCTTTTAAAATCAAAATTTCAAATTCTACACTGGATTTGCTTTGCAACGGGGTATTGAACTTCAAAATCCGAGCTTGTTTCAAAAACTGCCAAAAATAGCTCGTTTCGTCTGAAAATTTTTTGAAAAGACTATTTTACCCCTCTAATCGTCAAAATGAATTTCAAAATAGGAATTTGGATCCGCTCTGAGATGGCTCACTCATTTACATTTCTGTTTTAATAAAAAAAAATATATTCTTTTATTCCTTTCAATTTTCTTTTATTTCTTCATTTATTTTATTTTATTTATTTATTTTGCATTTTAGAGAGGTGGGACCCACAAGGTGGTCACCCAAACCTCCAGCCCTCTTTCCTTTCCTTCCTTTTTTTTTTTCTTTTTCCCTTTCTCTTTCCCTTCTTCCTTTCTTTCCTTTTCTTTTTCTTCTTTCTTTCTTTTTTTCTTTTCCTTCTTTCCTTCTTCCCTTCCTTCCTCCCTTCTTTTCCCTCTTCTCCAGCCATTCACGTAAATTCATTCCCCTCTCTTTCATTATCCCCTCTAAAACCCTAAGTCCTCTCTCATTAAAGACCTAAGTTTAAAACCAAAAAAAAAAAAGAGGAAAGGACTCATACGGCTGCCTCTTTTCTCACTCACCTCTTCTAATCTCTCTCTCTCTCTCTTGCATTCCATTCAGCCATGGCTGCCATCCCTTCGGCTCCAACTATGAAGTAGCTCCATCCGGTTGCAGCCGCCACGACCCCGGCCACCACCATTATTCAACCCCGGTTCTAGCTCCATTAAAACGTCTACAAGGTGCAACCCACCTTCAACTCAAGCAAGCATCCAGCTCCTCCTTCAAAGCACCAACAGCACCCTCCATTGGCTACAACCCATCTCAAAAATACTTTCGTCCAGCAAGGTTCAAAGCTGCAGTCAATCTATCCGTTACAAGGTGGAATCCAAGGTATGACTCCCATTTCATCAATATTTATTTGTTTAAATATATGATATTTCAATAAAAGTGCTACCGGATGATATGATCCATCCGTTCTATGAATGAAATCCCTCATCTCTATGGCAACATAAAAAAAATGGTTCATATCCCCTGCTTACTTTTTGTTTTATTTTCGTTATTTTCCATGATTGGTTACATACTTTAAACATCATGCTAGTTAGATTTATGTTTTGCTTAGGTGTTATTCTGATTTCATTAAAGTTAAGTTAGTATTTTATCCGTATATCCATTATTTTACATAGGAATTATTTATGATAAATCTTGAAAATTTTATCATGGATTTACATGGTCTTTGTTGATACCTTGAAAAAAACCCAGTATGATTTGGATTTCAAAACCTTCTCAAATAAATCAAATTCTAAACCGGGATTCTGCATTTCTGGAACTTCCAGTTTGCACTTTAGCAGACAAAAACCTCCGGCACCACCCTTGTGGGAGATTCAGATCAGTCTCCAAAAATCACAGTAGATTTATAATTGAATCTACTAGTGATCTGGAAATTTTGAGGTTTTTTCAATTAATTTTGACCTCTGTAAAAAATCGGATTTCTCAGACCTCTGGGAAAATATCGATTTTCTTTCGTCAGGGTATAGACAGACCCTAATGCACCGAGTCCATACAATCTTTAATCTTTCTGCAAATACTTTCAACACGAAAGTTGTTCTTAACATAATTTACTGTCATTTACCAAAATTTGGGAATTTTGGGATCTGTTTAAGTATTTTTCCCATATTTTCTCTTTCTATCTAACAGATTCCAATGTCCAGAAATTCCAGAGATTTAGGTCTCTGATAACAGTGTGGCCTTTTCCAAACCGTAACCCAAAACCCAATGGTGTCAAAATATTAAATCTTACTCTATTTGTCAGGGACATTGTTCAACAATTTCAGCCATTTTCCCATCCTTCTGCTATTTTTCCCATATTTTCTATCAAAACCTGTCTGTTTCCTTCATTTACTAGAGTCGCCGAATTCTGATCCAACTTGACGGAGTGGCACAGCTCCGACCATAGGTCAAAACCAGAAAGTGTAAAAGGAAAAAATCCTTGCCCTACTGTCCTCTGTCACCCCATAAAATTTGGTAAATTTTTATGGAAATTTGATATCCTAAATCCCCTTTAGAATCAACATTTTAGGCAAAAATCACAAAATTTAAGGTTTTTATTTGAATTTCCATACTTACAAATACAAAAAAAAAAGATTTTCGAGTTCCATTCTGTTATTAGGGTTATTTTAGGTGTCCATGCCAAATTTGGTTTAATTCCAAGTTCATTTGCTCCATGTGTTAGTTTATCTTTAAATGTAGAAGCGAAAATCAGGCGAAAATCAGGTTAAATTCGATGTTTTATGATATTTTCACCATTTTAGGGTTTTTATCATGTACATAAGCATGTAGAATCATATTAGGGTTAATTTTAATCTCATTTGCATTTCATATTTTTCAATTTTGCAAAATTTATTTCAGAAAACCCTGGTTTCAAGGCCATAGTCTTGTTATCAGGGGTATTTTGGTCATTTTGACCTAAATTTCGAAATTTCAATTTCTAATTCTCCAAAATTTCATGCATATCATCATATCATCATATCTTATCATATTATGTTTGATTTATTTCATTTGATTTTCAAAATTCCAAAATTTACAAAAATTCTTTCATAAAACCCTGATTTCAAGGTCATCAGGGGTATTTTGGTCATTTTGACCCCAAATTCGAATTTTCAAGTTTATTTTCAAAATTTATTCATTATTTCTCATGTTTATATCAAAGGGGGTATGATTCTGGGTTTATATCTGAATAATATCCGATAATTTTCGATATTTTCGGATAAATTCAGAAAAACCTACATTTCTGTGCTAACTTTATTTTCCAGTTTTGCAGGAATATTCAAGAAGAAGACTTAGCCATTTTATTTCTTTTATTTCAATTCAATGTAAAAATCAATGTAATATTTGGAATAAGAGTTACATTTCTCCTTAGAATAGGGCTGCATTGCATATAGTTTAGTTTATGCAAATTTTAATATGTGATGTATGATTCATGCACATTATTTCAAATTCACTATGGTTTACACGAATGGCACGTGCACAAGCTTTTATGGAGTTTATAAACTCGGTGGGATTCGTATTTATGGCCATAGTCAGAATACGAAGAAAACCAAGATTTATGATCTTTATATCAGCCACATTCAGCCTACACACTTAGGCTAACTTCAAAATGCACTGCATTTTTCAAAGTTTTAAAAGGATTTCCCAATTCCTCAATGAAATTCCCTTTTCAAATTCATATTCATTCATTCATTCAAATTGCATTATTTTCAAACTCATTTTCCAATTTCAATTTCAGAAAATTCAGTTTTCTCAAGAATTTCCAAGTCTTTCTCAGGATCTGGTTTTTTCAAAATTCTAAGTTTTCAAATGACATTTAAAAGCATTTCCCAGGTTCAAATTAAGATTTTCCAATGTTTTAAAATTCTCAAATTTCAAAATCCCAAGTTTTCAAAAATCGATTTTCTCAGATTTCCTATTTTCTTGAGAACCCAGTTTCCTGAGAATTCATTTTCCATTTCAAAAATCCTTTTCCAATGAACTTCCCAATTTTCTCAGAATTTTCAAATCCATTTCCTCAGAAAAGCAATTCCAAATTTCAAAATCAATTTTCTAAAGCTTGAGAAATCACTTTCCAATGCAAATTTCTGATTTCCAATGAACTTCAATGATTTTCCCAGGAATTCAATTTTCAAGTACTTTTCCAAGCATATTTTCCAAAGCAAACATCATATTTTCTCAAACTTGCATTTTTTTAAAAAAAATTCCATAGCACAAGTCTGATTCTTTGTGCATTCTAGGAAAAATAGAGCATAATTTAGATATTTGAGTCGAGTTAAAGCACATAATTGGTCCTTGGTTCAATTACCCCTGGTAAAGGCGCCAGGAATGGTTCAACCTCGTACCGACCGGCGGATCCCATTCTACGGAATTTTCTCGCAAATTTTCAAAACGGAGGCGAGTAAATTTTCAAAAATCAATTTCAAAACTTTGGTCGAGTTTGACTCGCGAAATTCGTTTCTCTCTCGCAAGGGAGGGGAAAAATTTTGCAATGATAACAAAGTGAGACCCCGCAAAAGAATTCCTCTTCTCTCTTCTTTTCTGTCTTCTATTTTCTTCCTTCGAAAATGGAGGAAATAGAAGCTGGAAAGGAAAAGAGAAAGGAAGAGAGCGAAATATCAAGAGAGGAAAAATTTTGCGATGATCACACCCTTTAACAAAAACAATCTTCTTTTGTGAACCTTTGCAGGAAAACCCTAGTCCCGCTCTGTGGGGACGATGCTTTTGAATCACTGGTTCGATGCGACCATCTTCATTTTTACCCAGTCCTTTGAAGGGTTGATAACCATGCTTCAGAAGTAAATCAAATCCCTTTCTTGCTTTCATGAACTGTGGAAATAACGGATGATCTTTGAGAGGGTTGTAGTTGATCCAGCCTCCAATCTTAAAGAATTTAGGACCTATCCATCGGGTCATGGCTACAGTGTGCAGAGATGATTCTGATGTCTGGACTATTTCCAGACTTTCTCCGAGACTGATTTCTTCACTTTCCCTGATGCTGGGGATGTCTGCTGTGAATGACGGTCGAGGGATCATGGGTTGTGGGAGCCTTTCTTCTGGGTCTTCTCCCAGTACTGTTGTAATCATTCCACCTTTGGACCATTTCACGCATTGATGAAGGGTGGAAGGCACTGCATTTGCATTATGAATCCACGTCCTTCCAAGCAGCAGATTGTAGGTGGGTGGTACATTGACCACATGAAAGAGGACGGAATATACTGAATAATTGATGAACACTTCCAGAAATATCTTGCCTTTAGCTGTTTGACCATGGTTGTCAAATCCATATATAGTGATAGGATCTGGAATGTACTCTTCTTCCTTGATGCCTAGTGCCTTTGGGGTCATTTTAGGACATATGTTGAGGCTGCTACCTCCATCGACCAGCACATAGGGTACTGTCATTCCTCCTACTCGAACGACAATGTACATGACATTGTTATGAAAGGAGTGAGGCTTTGGAAGGTCCTCATCCGAGAAGGTGATCAGCGCATTTGTCAAGGCTGAATTCACGATCTGGGCCATGTCTTCAGGCGTGGTACTGGGCTTGACTTTAATTTTTCTGAGCAAATCGTCCAGTACTTGTTGATGTTTGCAAGAACTCTTGGTTAAGTCCAAAATTGAAACATTGGACAGAGCGGTCAGCGGCTTTTGAATTTCCTTTTGCGGCATGGGCTTGATGAACTGATTAAGGAATTTCGGAATTCCTTTTAATTTCTTGGGGGACGATTTTGTGGGTTCTTCAGACACTTTCAGCTTGCCAAATACTGCAATTATGTCCATCTTCTTAGAGGTTGGTGCTGCTTGTCGCAGTACCAAAACCTGATGCTGAACTTGGAGATCTTGAAAGGAACATGGCTTGATGTGTTCTTGAGGCTGAAATGGCCGTTCAGATATTATTGTGGTGGTGTGCGGAGGAAATGGCTGATTGAGAATGTTCATTTTTTCTTCTTCTTCTCCTTCCACCAAAAGATTCTTGTCAATAAGATCTTGTACAATATTCTTGAGAACGAAACAGTTCTCAGTGTTGTGTCCCATTGTCCTGTGGAACTTGCAAAATTGGTCTTTCCATTTCCCCATAGGCACAGGGGGATCAGCCAGTCTTGGCAACTTGATCATTTCTTTCGACAGCATATACTCGAGCACATCTTCAAGTGATTGGTCTAGAGGAGTGAATTTTCTGTTGTAACTCCATCCTTTATGTTTAGTCTTTTCACGCAGTTTCGGCCCATGATCTTGCTGAAGGGGCTTGTTATATTGAGGAGCAGGCTTCATTTTCTGATCTCCTTTGTTATTTGAATTTCTTATGCCGTAGCAGTAATCTTTCTTCTGCCCTTTATAACGATTGTTGTTGCTGTTGTTGTTGGCAGAATAGGTGAAGTGAGTTCTCTTCTTCTGATCACCTTGGGGGTTATTCTTGGAAAATGTGAAGACTTCATAGACTCCATTCTCCACGCTTAGCTTGAGTCATTTGGCTCATTTAGTCAACTCAATGAAAGTACAGGATGGTGGGGTGGAGATTAATCCTCTCAGAGGTTGCGAAAAATTGTTGAGGATCAGTGATAAAGCATGCCTTTCTAATATAGGATCCCTCATTTTGTTGCAGGTTGATCTCCATCTATGGATGAAATCCCGTGATTTTTCATTTTCATTCTGCCTTAGATTGTAGAGATGAATTAATGTCGGGAGCGCCTCTGTGTTGAACAGGAAGCGTTCGATAAACAAATTTACAACTTTATCGAACTCCTTGAGCTCGATGGGATTGATATGCTTAGCATACCATTTGGCTGCAACTCCTTCCAAGCTGCGGGGAAAACATAGAAATAGTGCTATGTTATCTCTCTTGAATCTTGAGCACTCTGTGAAAAATGTGGCGAGATGAGCTTTTGGGTTGCCAGAACCGTCGAACTTGATGAACTTGCGAGGTAAATTTTCCAGATCTTCGTCTCCTTCCAGGCCATCATAGAAATCTTTCATAGTGAAGACTTTCTTGCCCTTGTCGCAGGCTTGCAGATCTTTAACAACTCTAGCCATTTCCCTGAACTGTGCTTGCAGAGGATCTTCTGTGACCTGACTCTTTGGTTTGCAGCTCCTCCTTTGTTCTCGGCCATGTTTCTGAAATGTCGAAGGCACCTCATATTCTTCATCGGTGTCTTCCACTGATTCTGTTCCATCTGAGATTTCTTCTGGTTGAATCTGCTTCTTGGAAGTCTTTATTGATTTTTTATTCTTGTGGCCGTGGAACTTCTGCCTAAATGGATTCTTTTCTGAACTGGTCCCGGGCTGCTCACTCATCATCTTGTTCATCATCTTCCGAAACATAGCATACATCTGTGGATCTATGCCATTGTCCTCTTGCTGCTAATCTTGACTCCTGACGGATCTGGGAGAATCCATTTCTCCTTTTGAGGCTAAGGAGTACTAAGGTGATGTTGTTTTCCTTTCTGATCTTGTTCGAACCATCAAATGTTGCGGATGCTGTCTGCAGGGCAAAGATCTGATTAGATTCTGAAGGAATTGGTTTTTGGAAGAAATATTTGCTGGAAATATGGTAGACAATTTGAAAAAAATATCCCATTACTAGGAATTGAGTCGTCGCAGGAATCACGACAATTGTGTTGTCATTCTTTGAAAGAGAAATAAACAACGGAAAATGTGCCTTGTTACCTAGGCGAGGTTGTCAAACCACAATAGAAAGAGAGAAAATTTTATTGGAATAAGAAAAATATGATTTTATTGATCTTAACAAAGAGGTGGAGGATAAACAATTTGCCACCATTCATGATAGTCGGCAGACACTTTAGGACCAGAAAAAAATTTAAGAGTAACAAAGGAATCTTAGCCGTAGCGGGCAGAATGATACGCCCCGAACCATTGTGCGGAAGTGAGATCGAATTCTGCCATAGCTCCTGATAGTAGTCTAGCTTCAATGTACTGCTGTCTTTGGGAAAACTGCAGAACACATCGCTCTGGCTGATAGTAAGCGCAGAAGAATGGTCCCAACAATTTGAACCGCTTGCCATAAGCGTATGTATATCTGGGAGGAGACAATTGTCGATCAAAGTACTCCCAGACTATGTCATTTGATCATGCATATATTTTAGGGTTATTTCATATAAAAAATATGCATGATTTCATAAAAAATTGATTTAAAACCCAATTTTATGCTGGTTTTGAGTGAATGAGCTTAAATGAATTAAAAAGAGAAAATGCTTGAAAATTAGTGTTATTTTGCAATTTAATGAATATTTTAATGTTTGTCATTGTTAGTTCCTAAAAATAAAATAAAAATTAGAGTTAAAAATTTAGTTAGTTTTAAAAATAAAGTTGAAATGAGGTTTAGTGTTTTTTTTAAGAAATAGTCTTTAGATTAAAATAGTTTTGAGGTTTTTAGCAACTAGACTTTCTTTAAACATTTTTTTAGATTTTTGAAAATAATAGAACAAACTATTACACGGTTTGTGATTTTGAAAAATGAAAAAAATAATAACAAACCGGTTTAACCGGTTGGCATTTCTTTTAAAACTGAAAAAAAATATTTTATAACAAACCGGTTCAACCGGTTTGGGTTTTTTAAAACTAAAAAAAAATTAAACTGAAAAGAGTTACAGGTTCAAGATGGTTTGGGCTCTTTAAAAACCCAAAAAACATAAAAAATCAGGTGTCTCCCCCATTCTCGCCTGAACTCTGTTTCTTTTCCCCTCTTTACCTCTCTTCCCTCTTTTCTCACCATTCTCCACCATCACCGGCTTTTCTTACCTCCTTTTTCCCCTTCTCCCTCTTGCTCTGTTCAATCCAGCCGACGATGGTGGTGGAATCTCTTCAATCCGGCGACGGCGTGGTGGTGGAGGTCGCCATTCTTCCCTAATCCTTCCGGCTACGGTAAGTCCTTCATTCTTCTTCTTCTTCTTCTTCTTCTTCTTCTTCTTCTTCTTCTTCTTATTCATCTTCTTCTTCTTCTTCTTCTTCTTCTTCTTCTTCTTCTTATTCTGATCTTCATCATCTTCTTCTTCTTCTTCCATTAATTCTGTATAAAAAATTTAAAAAAAAAAATTAAAAAAAAACGAGAAAAGAAAAATAAAATAAAAATAGTAGATTATATTCTGCATATATTTCTCTTAGATTTCTAGAGTCAAATTTCTGTTTGTTTTCTATTTTAGGATAGCTTCATTTTCGAGTTAGTCCCTGTTACATTTGATGTTAATTTTTCATTTCCAATTACAGATTTTGATTTCATGTTACCGAATTCCTTATTTTGATTTTTTTTAGAACTTCTTGTTTCTTGTTCTGCTATTTTGATTTCCCTGTGTTATATTCATTGATTTCTTGTTTACGTTATTTGAATTTCTGTTGTTTTTCTTAATATCATTTTTGTTTACATAATTTCATTTCATTCGTGCTGTTGTGCTGTATGCATTTGATGTCTGCATTCTTTCTGTAATTTTCTGTGTGCTTTAATGTTTACATTAGGTATAGTTTTAGTTTTTCTTTCTGTTGCTAATTGTTCATGTTTTTAATTTTTGTCTCTAATTTCTTGTTTTAATTTTCTTGTTTTCTTTTCTTGCATTCAAAATTCTGTCGTTCAATTTTATAATTCCTGCTTTTATTTGTTTAATTGATTTTCTGTTTTTTTTTAGTTGTTTCCTTGTTTTTTTCTTTTCTTCATTTCTAGCTTTGATTTTCTGAATTTTTTCATTTCAAGTCATTTTCTGTTTTGTTTTACAGTCTTTTTCCTGTTTTTTTTATGCTGAATCCGTTTTTCATTAGATGTGAGTTTGTTAATTTTCATGTTTACTATTCATATAATTTTCTTACATGTTGAATCTGTTGTTCATTCTCTAAATTTTTGTTTTTCCTATTTTTACATGCTGAGTTCTCTGTTTTACATTACAGTTAATCTTAGTCTTTTTTGTGTGTTTATGTACTGAATTTCTTGTCTTTTCATTCATTGATTCCCTGTTTTGATTTCATATACTTTCGTAAGTAGTTACTTTACTATTAGTTAAGTGATTAGTTCGTTTACTGATAGACATTAGTTAATTGAGTAGTATTAGTTGTGAGTTAAGTAAACTGTTAGTTAATTAGTAACTAGTTAATTAGATTTCATTTTCATTTGAATTTGTCATTTAGAATTCTTGCTTAATTTCTTTTGTATTTTTAGCATTTAGTCAGTTTAGTATAGTTTTCCTTTTATCTCTGGTACTGCTCGTGTTCATTTAAATTGTGCAGGATAGCACAGGATTGGAGCTGAAGCGCATGTGTGACACGAGAAGCACAAGAGTAGAAGTTGTTATTTTCAATTTAGAATTAGGAATTTGATTTTGGGTTTTTAAATATTGCACTTTACGCCCTCTGCGAAGGGTATTCATTTGTTGTAATAGTTAGTTGCTTTTACCTTTCTTGAACATTTTACATTTTAATAATACGACAATAAAGATTAATTTAGAATTGTGTGTTTGAATACGAAATATTCCCATTCCCTGAGTTCGACCCGGTCTCATCCACTAGTGAGAACCGGTTTTTATTATTTGATGTCTGGTTTTCACATGTTTTACATATAAAAATCTTTTCAAAATTACAACGATTTAAAAGAAGACATCATCATCTTCTTAAATGTTGTCAATCATGGACCGGTACTGTGCCACTGGAAGGAGTTCTTGACCATTGTATCTGAAAGAATTTGCTCGGGCTGGAATGTGTTGGAAGAACCAGGATTGAAGCGCGTAAATGCATCCTTTAACTAAGATGGATTCTCCAAGTGAGAAACGAGTCAAACCCCGATATAGGAAAGCAAGTGCTGCCATGGCTATGGAAAGACGGTTGGTCTGTCGACTTCCCCATCTTCTCATGAGTTGGATTATTCTGATATCCATGTAGTTTTGTCCATCTGGGAAGAGGGCTAATCTTACAGTGCATAAAACCATTGCATTCTGAATTCTTTCTCTAGTTGTCCTTGATAGTGAGTTGACTTCGACGAAGGTCCCGTACTGGTGGTATAGTTCAAGCAGATTGACATATTCATTTCCATTAATCTGAATCAGGGGCCACGATCGGTGGCCTGTCATGCAAGCTAAGGAATCTCGGGGGTCCACACCCTTGACATTGATCAGGAACTGATGTTCTAACGAATCTCCTGGTTGGCCGGCTGGTTCTGGTAATCCCATAATCTTTGAAAATTCATCCATTAAAATGGTCATCTCTCCCCATGGGAACCAGAAGGTGCATGTCCGTGGATTCCATCGCTCTGCCATTACATGGATCAGGTTGCCATTTACTGTCTGCTTTTCGACTGCTGACACCACTTCTAATCCACACTCGCTCAAATTGTCCGGGAACATGCGAGAAAAGCTTTTGAGCCATGAATAGTACCACCGGGGAATGAAAGTTTCGGTGCTAAGGGCTCGATGTTCAGGACGACCTTGTCGCACCTCGTAGGAGATGTGACCTTCTGGAAAAATAAGATCGATTTGATTGAATGCCATTGGACTGAAAACAAAGAAAGACTCAGAATCAAACTTAGGAAAATATAGGAAATTTTGAAAATTGCATTCAAAATAAAAATGCAGCTGGAAATTCGAGATCCAGTAGAATGGTAGAATGGAAAATCACCTGGAGTTTTGAAAGAAATTAGATATTTGGAAAAATCATCCAAGGTTTGAGAAAATAAAAGAAAAAGATGAGAATGTGGATATTTGGAAAAAAAAATATTTTGGGGAAAATATGAGAGAAATAAAGATAACATACAAACAGTCACATCCTACACAAACATTTATGCACATACAACACTCTCTAGAAGGCTGACTCTAGATGCATCATTTTGAAAAACAACTGTAGGACCCTAACCCTAACTCTAGGTTCAGATCATCTTTGTCCAATCCAGTTATGCCAATATACCTGAACCGAAATCCGAGGTACGTGGCATATAATTTCAACTCCGGTTCTAAGGTAAGGTTTTCTAACATCCTTGAGCGACTACTGATATACTTCGGACTGTGGCCCCCGATACTTGGTAGGGGGGCGTCAACCCAAATAAGTGGCCCAGTTGTAAGGCTCTGTCCCGAACTAGGGTTCTGGAAGAGAGCCCAGCAACGTGAAGACCGGGTAAAGATAGGTGGGTGGTTTGAAAAAAAAATGATCACATGCAAGAAATAGAGGGCTCTAAGTCCTAGAGAGATAGATTTTTGAAAACTTTTGAAGAAGCATACATTGTTTGCATTAAGATCCTCGATTGAGGAGAGTTGTATTTAGACCTAAGTCTATGTGAGCATGAAAATATCTCCTCAATATAGTCCTACCAAACCATGCCTAAGTTGTATGCAATCAATGTCAGTTAGGTCAGAATCTAGGCTCCTAGGTTTGCATGATATCAGAAAGTAAAAGAGCTGACATTTTGAGAACACAGTTTCGATAATTGAACTAAGCCAAGCACACTTTTGATCAGACAAGGACATGTCCCATCACGGTTGCCAAACCTGTTTTTGTCGCAAAAATTTTTCCTTCCCTGCGGGAGAGAGGAGAAACCTTCCGCGAGTCAAACTTTGACCAGAGTTTTGAAAATTATTTTGAAATACTCGCCTCCGTTTTAAAATAGCGGGAAAATCCATGGGATGGGGCTCGACCTGTCGGTACGAGGTTCGACCATTCCTGTCACCTTTAACAGGGGTAATCGAACCAATGACCAAAAGTGGGCTTGACTTAGCTAAATTATCAAAATTGCGTTCTATCCTAAATGCACAGAGAATTTAGGCATGTGCTATGCAATTTTGTAAAATGCAATTAGGAAAATATGATGCATGCTAGGCAAATGCTTTGGAGTTGGAAAATGTTTCTAAGGCAAAGGATGAAAATCAATTTCTCAAAAAAACTCTGATAAAAGGATTTGAAATCTTAAGAAAGTTTATAAAGATTTGGGAAAATCATAAAGGAATGAGAATCTTGGGAAAATAGAGAGAATTCTTGAGAAAAGGGGCAAACAATTGGAGAGAAAATGCTCGTCAGGAGAACTCCAACTTCGAAAATTTTCTTTGGAAAATGATTGAAGATTCATAGGAAAACTCTTTTGAGAAAAGATATCAAATCTTAGGAACTTGAAATTCAGAAAATCTTAGCCTTGAGAAATTGGAAATCGATTTTGACTCTGAAAAATGAGGGAAAGTTTCCTTTGAAAATTTGGAAATGAATTCTAAGATAAGAAATATTTTCTGGGAAAATCAGGGGAAACTTAGCTTGTGAAAATCACATCTTTGAAAACCCTTTTTAGAGCATCTTGAGAAATCAACTTCCTTGAAATGAATTTTTTAAAGAAATGCACATGATTTCATGATGTGAACTATTCTGAATGAATGAATATATTTTTATGAAAGCTTCTTTTCAGGAAAATATACAATTTTAGAATTAAACTAAGGTAAGATTACCACACATTCTGACTATGGCCGTAAATATGCTTGTAATTTACTTAGCTAATTCTAAAATACTTTGTAATCATTGAAGACATGTAGTGAATTTTGGAAGATAGCCTAAGAGTGTAGGCTCGGTGTGACTAGTAGAAAGATGTTGAATCTGGGTCTCGTCCATATTCTGACTAGGGTCGTACATATGGACTCCACCGAGTTCATCAACTCCCTAAGAGTTGGTGCACGTGCCATTCGTGTACATCCATAGTGATTTTGAAATAAAATGCATGAATCACATAATCAGGATATTACAGAAATTCAAACTATATGATATGCATCCTAATCTAAACAGTAAAAGTAAATATTATTCCAAATTTGATTATTACATTTCTGACATAAAGCAGAAAAAATGTATAGATCCCAAAGAAGCCACATCTTCCTAATTTTCCTGCAAATGAGAATTGAGACAAGAAATATAATATGCAAAGAGAAGATTGAAAATCCCATGTTGTTGACGATGCACCAGTGATTTTACATGAACTACAGTAGAAACATATGAGTTAATGAGAATATAATGTCTAAAAAAAAAATAATCGGGAATATATATGAAAATATCCCGAAGTCATGCTAAAACTAAAAAGAGGATTGTACATATATGGACCTAAACACTAAACTTGCATTGGATGAAATATACATATGAAAATATCCATATCAAAATATACATGAAAATTACCTCTACCTAAAGGTATATGATAATATCCCCTCTAAGTACACTTATGAAAGAAAATGTACAAGAAAACATGGATATCCTTATAATTGAGAATAGGCCTAATGATCAAATTTATATGTGTAATATACAGATACCATATATAACAATATGCTGGAATCATACAAATAGGCTATGGAAGACAATAACATGTAACCCTATTTGATGATTTTCAATGGACTTCATGGGTGATAGTAATATCATCCTGTAGCAGAAAATATGGCTATTGGTACTTGATATGCAGAAACTATTTCAAAACATGGACAGAGCATGCACAGAATGTACATAAACACTTGCAAAAGATATACTGAACACAAATAATGAACTATCATAGGAGTAGAAATCAACTACAGGACATATGCTGTAAAGAAAATATGAAGATGAGAGATGTCATAGATGCTGAAATGAGTAAAGAAAAAAATGGGTCAGTGTACAGGAAGATGATCTATCCTAATTTTTTTTTTTATGTTAAGGGATGCAAATATGATGTTATATATATGCTGCAGACAACGTGCATAGGTGGCTGGGGGTGTTGGGATATGGTAACATGCTGGCAGACATACAAAATGTATTTGATGAAAGGATTTCTAACAAAGGTTTAAACAAGGTATGTAAGGAATTTTTAGCATATATTAATGAAACACTTGCAGAGATACCTACAACAGATTTTTTTTTTTTAAAGTACATCAGACAATGTAATAGAAGAGAAGGAATGTGAATAAGAAATTTCGCAATGAATCGATGCAGAACGCATGCAGAATACATGCAAAACAATGTGAGAAAAATGCGCAAAACTTGGATATTACCAGCTAGTATGCTATGTGACAATTCAATTTCTGGATGAAATGAAGATGGGAGATCATCTTATAAAGGGACGGTATGCTGTATTTATGCCTGAATCACGAGTTTCAGCCCTCCAACAACTGGAGATATCAGCTCCAATAAACAGCACATGGATTTAGGGAATGGTGTGTACAAAGCTCTCTAAAGTTTGATCGAATCCAGATATTAAATGAATTAATCTAAGATCTTAGAACAATGACCCAAACTTTCATATTTTGGGATGACCTTACTGTAATCAATGATGACTCAGGTCATTGTATCCCACATAATAAACCAGTTACGGACACCGATTATTCCAACCCAATATAATAAGCAGATTAGTGAACATTAGATCTTTCAGACAATGGATATGATGCATAATGTGTCAATATGATCAAGATGGAAAACTTTAAACATGGATGCTGGGATAATTAAATACTAAAATTTATGCAACATATATATATAAACAACTAGTGATGAATAATGATTCTGAATAACAGTCATGGATTATGTTACAGGTGAGAGGACTAATACAGAAAATGAAATTGTAACAGGCTTATGCTAAAACACAAACATTACTGTATATACCATAGTCTACTGATATCTGTAATTAATAGTAAAATTCTGATGAGATGGGGGCCCTGGACATGAGCTCCTGAAAATAGAAAAATGTGGGATACCACAATATACAGGCATCATTAATGATTACTGCAATGTATAATAAGACATCATAAAGAATTAAGATTAAGATTCATGTCGAATTTAGATGTTGTGCCCAGGTTACTGGCACCATTTTTGTACGATGAATCCATAAGGATATCGTTTGGGACCATGATATGCAGATGCTCGTCTTTTTAAAAACCGTATGGGTGGGTAGAAACCAATGGGATGCAAGAGAGTTAAGGTTTATATCAAACACGTGAGCAAACATGGAAAATAACAAGGTTGCCAAAAAGATAATGAAAGTGATATCATTTGATATCTTGTTCACTGAGTTTGCAGAGACTGAAACATTAATGAAATGGAGATCTCTTGCAAAATAACTTTCAATAACATGAATGGAGTTATGCGATATGGCATGATGTAAATATGAGTCTGAAAAGTCATAGACTGAAACCAAATGTCATTCTATGACATTTATAATGCTGTAAAATTGAAAGTGCACTAGGATCGAGGCAACGAGCACTAGAGGGGGGGTGAATAGTGCTTTTAAAACTTTTCTGCGGAATATTGAATGATTTTGCAAATCTCAAAGCAAACACACAAAGAACACAAGATTTTATTCTGGTTCGGTCAAACCCGATCTACATCCAGTCCCCAAGCAAAACCCGCTTGAGATTTTCAACTATCAACCTTGTAAACTACAAGATCACACAGACCATAACCGGTCCCACTTTCAGTAACAACCCAACTGAAAGCAAACAACTCCTTTACACCAAGGAGTCCTTCTTTTTACAGAAAAGAAATAAGAACTTACAATACAACCTATGAGTCTTCCTTTTGAATGCAAATGAGATGCAATTGGCTTTTGAGGTTGTTGAAACACTCTACTCACGAATTCACTATCTCTCAAAGTGATTTGAGTGAACAACTGAAGTGAAAATATCACGTGAGTGAGAAAACAAATACTTGAATGAATAGGAGTGAAAAGCAAGATTCAAATCGATTGAATTTGATGTTTTTGAGTGTAAAATGCACTCATATTTATAGTTAAAAGATTCCATACGTTGAGAGTATGAAAGGGTGTCAAAACGGTCCATTTTGAACGATCAAAACGTTTGAAAAATAAAAAGACACGCTTTTTTGAAGTTTCAGGAAAACGGCAAAATTAGTCGACTGAAACATCAGTTAGTCGACTAATAGTTAGTTATTAGTAGACTGACAGTTATCGTCGGTCGACTGATCTGTTAATCGAGCCGTTTGAAAATCTGAATTTTTGAAACTTAGTCGACTTAAGAAAAGTTAGTCGACTGATAATATCATCAGTAGACTGAAAAACCTTTTAGTCGACTGCTGCTAAAATCTTCTGAAAAACAAACATTTTGTTCGGTCGACTGATAAAAAGCATTAGTCGACTGCTGCTAATTTTCCAGAAAACAGACATTCTGTCCAGTCGACTGATAAAACCTTCGGTCGACTAATTTGACAAGAATGACTTTTTAGAAAATATGGCGCGAAAGGATTAGTCGACTGATAAGTCTATTGATCGACTAATAAATATGAAAATTTAAGAAAAGAGTTTTCTAAAAAGATTTTCAAAAGAGTTTCTTTTAGAAAAGTTTTTCTAAAGACTTTTAAGGTGAAATGCAACCTAAATATGCACTCTAAGTAAGGCTCTTACAAGAATCTAAGACTTTTAATGAATTAAACATTTGCACACTAGTCTTCAAGGATTCTTCACCGAATTCTTCAATTTCTTCATAGCCTTAGCTGAAATGCAGTTGATTCTACTTGCTCATCATCAAAACCTTGTACTTGAAGTATCATGTATGACTTCATTGTCGTAACAATCTCCCCCTTTTTGATGATGACAAACTTAATCAAAGATGAAGCATTTAGATGCATAGATGGAGATTTTACTCCCCCTATCAATATGCTGCAAAACATTAAAAGTTAGCACATTTAAAGCACACATATCACATATTGATTGGTTTGCATTTCCATTCATCATGTATTCATGTATTTAGAAATACATTCATTCAAAGCTTTCTTTTTCTCTAAATTTTGCATTTCTCATGCAAGATCTCTTGTAATGTAATTGCTATCATCTTTTTCTCAAGATCTCCTTGCAATTTCAAAGTAATGCTATCTTTATCTTTTTCTCCCCCTTTGTCAGAATAAAAAAGAGTAAGGGCAAAAATAGCAACCCATAAAGTATGTTTTTCAAAGATCAAAGATCAGAAAAGAGAGTTTAGCAAATCCTTAATGGCAATTACATCCTTCTGAATTGAAGCAAGTTGTTGAGTCACATCTTCACGAAAGGTGTGTTGATGTAGCTCCAAAGCTTCCAGTCTCTGCATAACTTCATCATGGTCTTGATTTGTCGAAAAATTCTTTCTTTTTGCATGAGATGAAGGTGTCGTAGAAGGTGAAGGTTCAGAAATAGATGGTTCATTAGGATCAGATGGTTCAGTTTGATCAACATTTAAGGGAGGCAGATATTTAATTTTCATTATTTTAAAAATTGTTTGATCAAAGAACTCTTTTTGCTAAATGTACTTTTCATTTGTTAAAGGAACTTTAAAATGTCTAAAAATACGGGTTAAAAGACAACCATAAGGAAGAAATGGTTTTTGTTTCCACAAGTTTGTAAAATACACATTGGCCCAGTTGACAGAAATATTCCCAAATAAAACATAAAGAGCCGTAGATAGATCTGTGGAATAATAATCAAAAGAACCAGTTTTGGGTAGAACATTGTGGGCAAGGATTCGTCCAGCAATGCGTGCACGAGTTTGAAGATTAGTATTTTTGAAAGGAGGGCAGTGAGGTGCTTCTGGAAGAAGAATTTGTTCAAAAACTCTTTCATCATTCATTTCAATAGTGTTGAAAAGAGTGTCTGAAGATGGAATTTCAAGAATTTCTCCAAGTAATTTCGAATCAAACTCGATTTCAACATCACAAACAAGAGAAGATAAAATTCTGGTTTCATGGTTCATTTGTAAATTTGTGTAAAACAAGTGAATAAGAAAAGGATAGTGAAGTGTATCTGCACAAGCATCAAAAAGATGTGAAATACCAGGAAATAATTCTCTTATTTTATAACGAGAAAACAAGTGAAATAGAACATTTCGGCCTGGTAAAATAGGTAGTGCAGAAATTGATCCAAAAGTGTCATAGAGAAGAGGGTTACGAAGTAATCTTAGTGAAAAACCATGTCTTGAAGTAGGTGTAGGAGGAGGAGAACCTAAACCTTTTGCAGATGTAGACTTCGTGCGAGGCATGGTTACCAAAATGTCAGCTTCCAAATGACGTCCGGCAAAGGGAAAAAGCTTTCCGGCGATAAAAAACGAAGGACAATGTGGTGGCTGACGGTGAGAAGAGGTCGGCCAAAAGGGGATTCCGGTAATGCACTGTCACGGCAAGAGAGTTCCAGAGTGTTTTGAAGATGCGCCAGTCGCTGCAAGAGGATTCTGGCGTTTGAAGATCACGGCCAGAAGATTCCGGCGTCTCCCTGTTACGCTAAGAAACTCCCGGCGATGATGGAGTCGAACAGTACTCCGAGGGTTTTTCGGAAGAGAGAGAGAGAGAGAGAGACAAAGGAGAAAGAGGGGTTTTCAGTTTAAGGGTTTCGTTAAAAAAAACGAAAAGGTGCGAGAATGAAACGATGCCTTCTTTAAAAAAAAAAACAAGTTTTTAAAACAAATCCAAGGGGTGTCGGGTCCCTTCATTTAAGTTTAAAAAAAAAAAATTTAGTCGACTAAAACTTTATCGGTCGACTAAAAAAGTGCGACTTATTCTAAAAATATCATCAGTCGACTAGAACTATATCGGTCGACTAATATGATGCGATACATTCCAAAATATAAAAACACCAGTCGACTAGAATTTTATCGGTCGACTAATATAGTGCGATTTTGAGATTTTGTTCAAAAATCAGCATTTTTATAAATCCAAAAACGAGCAAATACCTAGCTCTCTCCTAATTCTCATAAAATCTTCATTTTTAAGAGGTTTAGTGAAGATATCAGCATGTTGTTCTTTAGTGGAAATAAAATTTAATGAAATATCTCTTTTTAACACATGATCTCTTAAAAAATGATGTCTAACTTCAATATGCTTAGTTCTTGAGTGCTGAATAGGATTTTTTGAAAGATTTATAGCGCTAGTGTTATCACAAGAAATAGTTGTTGTGGAGTAGTTCAAACCAAAATCTTTTAAGGTCTGTTTCATCCAAAGTACTTGTGAACATGCTAAACTAGCCACTATATATTCAGCTTCAGTTGTTGAGAGTGATACTGAATTTTGCTTTTTACTAAACCAAGAGACTAAGGAATTTTTCAAGAAATGACAAGTTCCACTAGTACTCTTGCGATCAGATTTACTTCCTGCAAAATCTGCATCACTATATGAAACTAAATCAAAGGAAGATGATTTTGGGTAAAACAAACCGAAATCTGAAGTATCTTTCAAATAACGAAGAATTTGTTTTACTGCAGTTAAGTGAGATTCCTTTGGATTAGCTTGAAATCTTGCACACATACAAACACTAAACATAATATCAGGTCGACTAGCAGTTAAGTATAATAGAGATCCGATCATACCTCTGTAGAGCTTAGTATCTACACTTTTACCATTTTCATCTTTATCAAGAGAAGTAGTTGTACTCATAGGATTCCTTCTTGATTTCGATGAGTCCATCCCAAATCTCTTGAGAAGTTCTTTTGTATACTTACCCTGATTGATGAAGATTCCTTCTTCAGTTTGCTTTATTTGAAGTCCAAGGAAGTAGTTTAATTCGCCCATCAAGCTCATTTCAAACTCTTCCTGCATAGCCTTAGCAAATTCTTTACAAAGAGAATCATTAGTAGAACCAAATATTATGTCATTAACGTAAATTTGCACAATAAGAATATCTGAATTAAAATGTTTAATAAATAAAGTGGAGTCTACCCGACCAATGGAAAAACCAGATTGTTCTAAAAAATTTCGTAGTCTTTCATACCACGCTCTTGGTGCTTGTTTGAGTCCATACAAAGCTCTTTTCAATTTGAAGACCTTTTCTGGATATTTCTCATTTTCAAAGCCTGGAGGTTGCTCTACATAAACTTCTTCATTGATGTGTCCATTTAAAAATGCACTTTTAACATCAATTTGATATAACTTGAAGTTCATGTAACTAGCAAAAGCAAGCATCGTACGAATTGACTCTAATCGAGCCACTGGTGCATAGGTTTCATCAAAATCTATGCCTTCTTCTTGATTATAGCCTTGTGCCACAAGCCTTGCTTTGTTACGAATGACTTCACCATTTTCATCCAGCTTATTTCGGAAGACCCATCTTGTTTCAATTACTGGATGATCCTTTGGTCTATCAACTAGATCCCAAACATCATTCCTAGTAAATTGGTTAAGTTCTTCAGACATGGCTAAAAGCCAAAATTCATCATCACATGCCTCATTGATATTCTTTGGTTCTAATTTAGATATGAAAGCAACATTTGCAATATATTTTTCTAACTGCCTTCTAGTTTGGACACCACTCTTTATTTCACCAATAACTTGTTCATGTGGATGATTAGGAACTTCTTTCCAAACCGGTTGAAGAGGAATATTTTCTTGAGAAGTACTCTCTATCAAGGGTTTTTCTTGAAGTGTTGCTTCTTCTTTTTCGCTTAGAGGAATAACCTGCTCACAATTCTCATCAAATGCAACATGTAAAGATTCTTCAATACAAGATGTTCTTTTATTGAAAATACGATATGCTTTACTTCTAGAAGAATATCCAAGAAATATTGATTCATCTGATTTTGAATCAAACTTATCAAGATTATCTTTGGTATTTAACAAGAAACATTTACTACCAAAAATTTTGAAATATGAGATCTTGGGTATACGATCATAATACAATTCAAAACATGTTTTATGTAAAATTGGTCGAATAAGAACACGATTTAAGACATAACATGCTGTATTAATTGCTTCAGCCCAAAAATATTTTGGTAAAATTTTATCTTGAAGCATGGTTCTAGCACATTCTTGCAAAGTTCTATTCTTTCTTTCAACAACTCCATTTTGTGGAGCCGCTCTAGGAAAAGCAAAGTTGTGAGATATACCATGTAAATCACAAAACTTTAGAAAAGATTCATTTTCAAATTCACCACCATGATCACTACGAATTTTAATAATAGATGTAGATTTTTCATTTGTAATTCTTCTACAAAGTTTAGAAAATTCTGAAAAAGCATCATTTTTGCTTTTTAGAAAAATCACCCATGTAAATCGAGAATAATCATCTACTATAACAAAAGCATACTTGCTACCATTCAAACTTTGAATTCTAGATGGTCCAAATAGATCTAAATGTAAAGGTTCAAGAGGACGTTTTGTTGAAACTATATCTTTTGCTTTAAAAGAACTCTTGATTTTTTTACCCCTTTGACAAGCATCACATAAGGGATCCTTTTTATATGGTATTCTAGGTAGGCCTCTTACAAGATCATTCTTGGATAATTTTGAAATAATTTTAAAATTAACATGTCCAAGTCTCTTGTGCCATAACCATTGAATTTCATTTGAAACAATAAGACATTTTTCATTAAAAGAGGGTAATTCATCTAGATATAGTTCATACACATTGTTTCTTCTTTTACCTTTAAAAATAATCTTTTTAGATTTAAAATCAGAAATTAAGCATAAATCATTTTCAAAAGAAACATGAAAACCTTTATCACATAATTGACTAATAGATATTAAATTATGCTTTAAACCATCCACTAAAAGAACATTTTCTATCAAGGAAAATTTTGGATTACCAATACCTATCACTTTTCCCTTGTTATTGTCACCAAAGGTGACGGTTCCTCCATCCTTATTTTGGAGGGTGGAAAATAACTCCGGCCTTCCAGTTATATGTTTGGAACAGCCGCTGTCCAATATCTATTTGCTCCTTATGTTGTGTACCTATAACAAAATCAGAAAACAGAGCATTTGACCCCTTTCTATTTTCGGGTCCATGAGAGTTAGTCTTAGGAACCCATATCCATTTGGATTTTGGTTTCCTTTGATAATAAGTATTCTTTCTATAAAAGGATTTAGAATAAACATGTCTAGAACAATCATATCTAGATGCATTTCTATTAGAACTAGAAAGTTTAGTTCTATGAACAAAAGATTGAGAATAATGTCTTTGATTTTTCACCACAAGGTTTGGTCTATTTTGAGTATCAAAGAAGCTATATCCCAATCCGGTTTTATTTACCGAGCATCTTTGAGAACCAAGAAGTTTTTCTAGATTCTCTTGACCATTTGTAAATTTGGTCACTATAGAAAGAAGATCATTTGACTTTTCTTTAAGACTAAATATTTCTTTTTGTAAGAGATTGGTTCTAACTCCAATTTCTTTTATCTCAATTGCCTGGCAAGAATTTTCCTTCTTGAGATCTTCTATTTCTTGAAGTAACACTTTATTTTGAGAGTCAAGAGTTAAATTTTCAGTTTTTAACTCTTTATTTTTAGAACTAAGACTCCTAAATTTAGCATACAAATCATTAAATGCTTCAAATAACTCATCATAGTCAAATTGACTTACCGATTCTTCTTGTGCTACAAAACACATGTTGGCGACTTCTTCATTTGATTCTTCATCGGAAGAGGAGTCACTATCATCCCAACAGGCTTGAAATGCCTTTTTCTTCTTGAATTGATCCTTGGGCTTGAATTTGAGAAGAGGACAATCTTTCTTGATATGTCCTGCCTTTTTGCAGTTAAAGCACTTTACTTCATTGGGAATGGAAGAATCTGCTTTCTTTGCCTTTCTTTGAAATTTTCCCTTTTTGATGAATCTTCTGAATTGCCTTGTGATGAGGGCAATATCTTCATCTTCATCTTCTTCAGAATCTTCTGAGTCAGAAGTAGCCTTAAAAGCAAGAGACTTCTTTTTAGGCTCTTCTTCTTGTCTGTCTTGAAGTTGGACCTCATATGCCATTAGGTTACCAACTAAGTCTTCAAGAGTGAGAGTATTGAGATCATTTGCTTCTTCAATAGCAGTGGTTTTTCTCTCCCATTCAGGAGTTAAACACCTTAGAATCTTTCTGACTAAATCCACTTGTGAATATTCTTTTCCAAGGGATTTCAAAGTGTTAGTTATATCGGTCATTCTAGTTACCATGTCTGATATAGATTCATTTTGCTTCATTTTGAACAATTCAAATTTATGAACTAAAGAAGCAATTTTAGATTCCTTTACCTTTGACGTACCTTCGTGTGTTATGAGAAGAGTATGCCAGATTTCATTAGCTGTAGAGCATTGAGAGATGCGATTGAACTCTACCTTATCAACGCCACAATATAATGCATTAATGGCTTTGGCATTCAGTGAAGCAGTCTTCTTTTCTTCATCGGTCCATCGACTGAAATCAGTTGATGGAGTTTGGTACTTTTCTGAAACAACTCTTCAGATATCGAGATCCATGGATTGCAGGAATATTGTCATTCTTACTTTCCAGTATCCATAGTTTGTTCCGTCGAAGAGAGGAGGACAAACGGAGGAGCTTCCTTCTTTGTGCTGAGATGTTGTAGTTGCCATGCTAGATGATGGTCAAATCAAAGTAATAGCAGACCTCGCTCTGATACCAAATGAAAGTGCACTAGGATCGAGGCAACGAGCACTAGAGGGGGGGTGAATAGTGCTTTTAAAACTTTTCTGCGGAATATTGAATGATTTTGCAAATCTCAAAGCAAACACACAAAGAACACAAGATTTTATTCTGGTTCGGTCAAACCCGACCTACATCCAGTCCCCACGCAAAACCCGCTTGAGATTTTCCACTATCAACCTTGTAAACTACAAGATCACACCGACCATAACCGGTCCCACTTTCAGTAACAACCCAACTGAAAGCAAACAACTCCTTTACACCAAGGAGTCCTTCTTTTTACAGAAAAGAAATAAGAACTTACAATACAACCTATGAGCCTTCCTTTTGAATGCAAATGAGATGCAATTGGCTTTTGAGGTTGTTGAAACACTCTACTCACGAATTCACTATCTCTCAAAGTGATTTGAGTGAACAACTGAAGTGAAAATATCATGTGAGTGAGAAAACAAATACTTGAATGAATAGGAGTGAAAAGCAAGATTCAAATCGATTGAATTTGATGTTTTTGAGTGTAAAATGCACTCATATTTATTGTTAAAAGATTCCATACGTTGAGAGTATGAAAGGGTGTCAAAACGATCCATTTTGAACGATCAAAACGTTTGAAAAATAAAAAGACACGCTTTTTTGAAGTTTCAGGAAAACGGCAAAATTAGTCGACTGAAACATCAGTTAGTCGACTAATAGTTAGTTATTAGTAGACTGACAGTTATCGTCGGTCGACTGATCTGTTAATCGAGCTGTTTGAAAATCTGAATTTTTGAAACTTAGTCGACTTAAGAAAAGTTAGTCGACTGATAATATCATCAGTAGACTGAAAAACCTTTTAGTCGACTGCTGCTAAAATCTTCTGAAAAACAAACATTTTTTTCGGTCGACTGATAAAAAGCATTAGTCGACTGCTGCTAATTTTCCAGAAAACAGACATTCTGTCCAGTCGACTGATAAAACCTTCGGTCGACTAATTTGACAAGAATGACTTTTTAGAAAATATGGCGCGAAAGGATTAGTCGACTGATAAGTCTATTGGTCGACTAATAAATATGAAAATTTAAGAAAAGAGTTTTTTAAAAGATTTTCAAAAGAGTTTCTTTTAGAAAAGTTTTTCTAAAGACTTTTAAGGTGAAATGCAACCTAAATATGCACTCTAAGTAAGGCTCTTACAAGAATCTAAGACTTTTAATGAATTAAACATTTGCACACTAGTCTTCAAGGATTCTTCACCGAATTCTTCAATTTCTTCATAGCCTTAGCTGAAATGCAGTTGATTCTACTTGCTCATCATCAAAACCTTATACTTGAAGTATCATGTATGGCTTCATTGTCGTAACAATCTCCCCCTTTTTGATGATGACAAACTTAATCAAAGATGAAGCATTTAGATGCATAGATGGAGATTTTACTCCCCCTATCAATATGCTGCAAAACATTAAAAGTTAGCACATTTAAAGCACATATATCACATATTGATTGGTTTGCATTTCCATTCATCATGTATTCATGTATTTAGAAATACATTCATTCAAAGCTTTCTTTTTCTCTAAATTTTGCATTTCTCATGCAAGATCTCTTGTAATGTAATTGCTATCATCTTTTTCTCAAGATCTCCTTGCAATTTCAAAGTAATGCTATCTTTATCTTTTTCTCCCCCTTTGTCAGAATAAAAAAGAGTAAGGGCAAAAATAGCATAAGCAGAAATAGAGATAAGTTTAAAATATTACAACCCATAAAGTATGTTTTTCAAAGATCAAAGATCAGAAAAGAGAGTTTAGCAAATCCTTAATGGCAGTTACATCCTTCTGAATTGAAGCAAGTTGTTGAGTCACATCTTCATAAAAGGTGTGTTGATGTAGCTCCAAAGCTTCCAGTCTCTGCATAACTTCATCATGGTCTTGATTTGTCGAAAATTTCTTTCTTTTTGCATGAGATGAAGGTGTCGCAGAAGGTGAAGGTTAAAAAATAGATGGTTCATTAGGATCAGATGGTTCAGTTTGATCAACATTTAAGGGAGGCAGATATTTAATTTTCATTATTTTAAAAATTGTTTGATCAAAGAACTCTTTTTGCTCAATGTACTTTTCATTTGTTAAAGGAACTTTAAAATGTCTAAAAATACGGGTTAAAAGACAACCATAAGGAAGAAATGGTTTTTGTTTCCACAAGTTTGTAAAATACACATTGGCCCAGTTGACAGAAATATTCCCAAATAAAACATAAAGAGCCGTAGATAGATCTGTGGAATAATAATCAAAAGAACCAGTTTTGGGTAGAACATTGTGGGCAAGGATTCGTCCAGCAATGCGTGCACGAGTTTGAAGATTAGTATCTTTGAAAGGAGGGCAGTGAGGTGCTTCTGGAAGAAGAATTTGTTCAAAAACTCTTTCATCATTCATTTCAATAGTGTTGAAAAGAGTGTCTGAAGATGGAATTTCAAGAATTTCTCCAAGTAATTTCGAATCAAACTCTATTTCAACATCACGAACAAGAGAAGATAAAATTCCAGTTTCATGGTTCATTTGTAAATTTGTGTAAAACAAGTGAATGAGAAAAGGATAGTGAAGTGTATCTGCACAAGCATCAAAAAGATGTGAAATACCAGGAAATAATTCTCTTATTTTGTAACGAGAAAACAAGTGAAATAGAACATTTTCGGCCTGGTAAAATCTCCAAGTCTTGGTTCAAGATTCTATTGCATAAGACATGTCATTGCATATCATTGCATGATCATTTCATATCACTGCACTGCACAGCATGTCATTTCGAGGTCCAGAACTCTCGATTTCAAAATTTTCAATCCAGATTTGAATTTCAACTCTTTTTAAAATTGATTTCAAAACCCTGGGTCTTCAAAATTATCAATTCTTCCCATTTTACCCCAGGACTCTGAATTTCAAAATATTTCCTCAGGAAAACAATCTGGATAATTTTCAATAAATTTCATCTCAGGTTTTGCCCTTTTGTCAAGCTATTTCAACTATCATTCTTTTACAAAATCGCCCTACAGGGGCCAGCTCTTTCCAAAAATTTTTGTTTTACCAATTAGTCCAGATTTTATGAAAATTCCAAAAAGTGGTTGTTGTTTTGTCCTTATTTAAAAGAAGCAATGTGGGACCCTGTAAACACACCAAATTTTCACTCACCTTCTTGACATCGCTCTCAATCATCATATTTCAGTTCTTCAGAAGCAATAAAGGGCAAAATGGTCATTTTTTGAGTTTAGACCTTGCAGAA
This sequence comes from Nuphar pumila, assembly GCF_984573655.1. Lineage (NCBI taxonomy): Eukaryota > Viridiplantae > Streptophyta > Magnoliopsida > Nymphaeales > Nymphaeaceae > Nuphar > Nuphar pumila. The sequence goes on from NC_143254.1 coordinate 58,871,149, forward strand.
AGTCTAAAATTTCATTTTTGAGCCTCAATTTCTATATTTAGGTTCAGAGACATCTTCAAATTGCAAAATTTCAAAAATCATTTTTCTGGACAAAAAGCTAAAATTTCCAAGTCCGAGCTCAGAGTGACATTTCATAGAACATGTCTTTGCATAGCATTGCATGAACACTTTGCATCATTTCACTGCATAGCATGTCATTTTGAGATCCAGAAGTCTTGATTTTCAAAATTGTCAATCCAGATTTGATTTTTAAACTTTTCAAAATTGATTTTTAAAACCCTGGGTTTTCAAAATTGCCAATTTTTCCCATTTTACCCCCAGGACTTTGAATTACAAAATATTTTTCTCAATAAAAACAATCTGGATATTTGGATATTGATTTTAAAGATTTTATCTCAAAACTTTTTGTAAAAGATTTTAAATCTCTTTACAATTTTTTTTACATTTATCCATACATAAAACTTGAAAAAAAAAACTGAATATAAAATGACAAAGCAGGAACTGATTTTTTTTAGAACAAGAAATGAAAAATTTCAAAGAACAGGAACTAGAACTAATTGAAGTAAAAAAACAGGAAATTGATTTGAAGGAAGCTGGAAACCGAAATCAAAGAAAAACAAAAAAATTGAAGGAATCAAACTGCAAAAACAGGACATAAAAAGAAAACTTACAAAACTTACTTGCTAACAAATGAATTAACAAAATTACACGAAATCTAAAAAAAAACTCAATGAAATAACAGATCAGGTGATAAGAATTGAAATAGTAACTATCTATTTTCTTTTCAGTTTTCAGTTTTTAGTTTTTTTTTCTTTTATTATTTTCTTATTTTTCTTTTTTTCGTAACCAGAAAAACAACAGCAACTATTGAATTAGGAAGAAGAAAAAGAAGATCAGAAAAAGAAAATAAATCGGAAGAAGAAGAAGAATTGAAGATCAAAGGAAGAAGAAGAAGAATTGAAGATCGGAGGAAGAAGAAGAAGAAGAAGAAGAAGAAGAACTGAAGAAGAAGAAGAATTGAAAATCGGAGGAAGAAGAAGAAGAATTGAAAATTGGAGGAAGAAGAAGAAGAAGAAGAACTGAAGAAGAAGAAGAAGAAGAATTGAAATTTACTTACCGTAAATCACACCTGGAAGAAATCGGGGAAGAGGTTGGCGGCCTCCACCACCACCGCTGTCACCGGAATGAAGATTCCACCACCGCTGCCGGCTGGAGTGTCATTAGAGGAAGAGGGAGAAGGGGAAGGTAGGGAAAGGAAGAGGCCGGTGTTGGTGGAGGAGGGTGAGAAAAGAGGGAAAGAGAGGGAAAGAGGGGAAAGAGGGAAAGGTTCTGGCGTGAATTGGAGGAGGCGCCTGATTTTTTTTCAAGTCTTGTGTTTTAAAAACCCCAAACCGGCTGGAACCGGTTTGAAATTTTTCAGTTTTAAAACAATGCAAACCGGTTCCAGCCGGTTTGCTTATTATTTTTTTCAGTTTTTTTTTTTTTAATTCAAAACCGTATAAACCGGTTTATGGTTTATTAGAAAAAATTTCAAAAAGTTACAAACAAAAATTTTTTTATAAAGAAACTCAAAAACTATTCTAACTAATTTTTTTCTTTTCTAAAAAAAACAAAGATTTAAAATGATTTTATTAACAATATAAAACTATTTTCTCTATTTTTTTTTTTTTTTTACATTTTTTTTTAATTGAAAACAAAAACTAAACTACTATGACTATAACAAAAACTAAAATATGCATAAAAATGTAAAATAGAACTATTTTTCGTGCATTTTCTATTTTTAAATCATTTTAGCACATTTACTCGAAAACTAACATAAAATTGGGTTTTTGAAACATTATTTTATAAAATCATGCATATTTTAATGTTAATTAACCCTGAATTATATGCATGATCAGCAACCAATTCACTTCCCATTCAGAAGAAGGGATAAATCTTGAGGCCATGAATGATTTCTTATCCTAATCATCAATCTCTTACTCCAGTTTACCATCTCTGTTCTTCAGATAGAATCCTCTTTTCAAAAATCCAATTCCCGCACCGACAATTTGCAAAATTTTGATCCCCTAACCGGGTTCTCCTCTAAAAGATCCGAATTCCGATCCAAGCTTCTTTTTCTTTCAAACTCCAACTTTCAAGTTGGTCCATATTTTTCCTTTGTTGATCCGGGTTCCGACTCGAGATCTCTTTATCTTATTCGAGCTCTGATTCGAGCTCTTCATTCTCTTTTGTTGATCCGGGTTCCGACTCAAGATCTCTTTATTTGCTCGAGTCCTGACTCGAGCTCTTCATTTTCTTTGTTGATCCGAGTTCCGACTCGTGATCTCTTTACCTTATTCGAGCTCTTCATTTTTCTTTGTTGATTCGGGTTCCGACTCGAGATCTCTCTACTTTATTCGAGCTCTTCATTTTTCTTTGTTAACCCGAGTTTCGACTCGTGATCTCTTTACCTGATTCGAGCTCTTCATTTTTCTTTGTTGATCCGGGTTCCGACTCGAGATCTCTCTACTTTATTCGAGCTCTGATTCGAGCTCTTCATTTTTCTTTGTTAATCCGAGTTCTGACTCGTGATCTCTTTACCTTATTCGAGCTCTGATTCGAGCTCTTCATTTTCCTTTGTTGATCCGGGTTCCGACTCGAGATCTCTCTACTTTATTCAAGCTCTGATTCGAGCTCTTCATTTTCTTTTGTTGATTCGGGTTCCGACTCGTGATCTCATTATCTTACTCGAGCCCTGACTCGAGCTCTTCATTTTTCTTTTGTTGATCCGGGTTCCGACTCGAGATCTCTTTATTTACTCGAGCTCTTCATTTTCTTTTGTTGATCCGGGTTCCGACTCGAGATCTCTTTATCTTATCCAAGCTCTAATTCAAGCACTTCATTTTCTTTTGTTCATCTGGGTTCCGACTCGAGATCTCTTTATTTACTCGAGTCCTGACTCGAGCTCTTCATTTTCTTTTGTTGATCCGGGTTTCGACTCGTGATCTCTATATTTTATTCGAGCTCTGACTCGAATTCATCATTCTCCTTTCTTGATCCAAGTCATTTCGATCCTCAGGGTCTGCCAATTGCTCAAATTTGATATTTTGCCCACTAATTTCCAATTTAAATCTTTGGATCATGCAATTCTCTAATTCCGACCCCTGGGTCACCCAATTCCCAATTTCAATTTCAATTTCAATTTCAATTCTCAATTCCAAATTCTCAATTCTCAATTCCAAATTCTCAATTTTGACCTCCAGGTCATTTAATTTCTAATTTTCGACCTTCGGGTCACTCAATTCTCAATTTTGACCTTCGGGTCACACAATTTCGACCTTTCGATCAACCAATTATCAATTTCGACCGTTAGGTCATCCTATTTTGACCTCTGGGTCATTTAAATTTCCAACAATCAATTTTCTAATTTTCAATTTCGACCTTTGGGTCAATCAATCTCAATATCCAATTTCAATCATTTCTCTTGCGAGAAACCCTTTTTAGGGAGAGTTCGAGGGAGCTCGTTCTTTTCGCATGCTATCCTATTCGTTCACTTAGCCCCTTTTCAGGGAGAGTTTGAAGGGACTCGCGTCTTAGTGAACTGTTTGCAATACAATTTCCAATTTCACACAAGGAACCCTTTTAAAGGGAGAGGCTCGACGGAGACTCGCTTTTCTTGTAACCCCCCAATTTCATACTAGGCCATTTTCGTCATGGAGGACCCTCTTTAGGGAGAGTGTGATGGACTCGTTCCTTTCATGACCCGATTTTCAGACCTCACTATTATCGGCCCCTTTCCATAAGAGAAGCCTAATATTAGGGAGCTTTGACGAAAGCTTAATTTCTCTTCAAAAGTTCGTTTTGCAAACACCTCCTCTTCAGGAAAGAGAGAAGTATTTCCCATTTCCCATTCAAGTAAGGGCCAAGCCTGAGTCTCTCTTTTTGAGGAAAAAGAGAGGAGAATTTTCGTCACGGATGTATCGAGCCGGACCTCAAAGGCTCTCTTTCACCAAGATTTCAAGAAATTTTTGTCAATTTGTCAATCAATTATTTATTGATTTCAAAAACTTTATTATACAAATCTTTACCTCAGTCTACCTTCAGCATTAATCCCAAGAGAGTGAAGCTTTTGCGAGAAGAGATTCAAACTTCAAATTCTTTCTATTGGCCAACCAAAAGGATGAAGGATAAATCCTCGATATGGCCAGAAAAGAAGATTCAATGTTATTGAAAAGCCATAGATGATTGATATTGATCGCAGTCAATGGCACATCTTTAAAGATTATTCTTGTAAAATGAGGTAGTGGAAATATCCTGAGCGCTAGAAAAAGAGAGCATTTACCCAAGCCCTGTCTCCTCAAGCTGCAATTAAATATCCGCAAAAGGGATCTCTCAATTGTCGTCAAGATGAAGGCGAATTAAGCGAGTAGACCCCCGGGGCCAAAGAAGATTTGAAACATCTCCAAGATGACGGAGTTTGTGACGGATCCTTTCAGGGAAAGTCCAAAGTACTGTCGAGATGAAGGCAGATGTGATGAGCCTCCCGACAATCCCCAAAAGATATTTCATTTCAGCTATCATCCAAAGATCTCCCACACCATGAGCCAATATCGTCAAAGAAGGATCGAAACATCTCCAAGTTGAAGGAGTTTGTGACGTACCCTTCCCAAAAGAGAGCAAGAGAGGAAAAAGAGAAAGAGAAAAAGTCGGAACATCTCCAAAATGAAGGAGAACGTAGCAAACACCCAAGAGAGCCAAAACAGTGCAGCAAGATTATCATGAGAGAAGCTCTCAGGATATCAAACTCCCAGATCTATCAAGAATCCTCTTTAAATTTGTGAAATTCTATTATCAATATTCTTTCATCAACTGCTTTCATAATATCAAATTCTCTTTCATGTTCATATCAAGGAAATTGATAGCTTCCTTGAAGAAGGGCAATTGCAAGTAATTTGGGTTTGCAATATCGATTCTACGAAGTGAACCTTATTTGGAGGTAATACTTTAGGTAGAAAAGAAAGAATGTTTTTGCAACAATATGCAACATTTTCAAAAACTTTGAATCAACAGAATTCTCAATATTTTGACAATATTTTCTAGCTATCTTGACATGAAGTGAGAGCTTGATGTTCATCTTTGATACATCCTGACACCAATTTTAAATCCCTCTTAAGGACTTGATTCCTTCCCTTCTTTGAGAGCGTAAGCTCTCAGATTCGCACACTTCCATGTGTCCCCACTGTCCCACCATAGACAGTCCTATTTCGGTTCGAGGTCGAACCAACAATCATTTATGGCAAAAGGCAATTTCAAAAGCTGATTTTAGTCTCAGCAATGAGACGCCCAAGATCAACCCCTTTTTCAAGCTTTAGGGACCCAATTTTCCTTCCTTTTGCAAAACCCCTGTCGGATTTATTGTGCAAAATCCGAAGGTTCTATCATACTATCCATTCTCCGCCCGATCAGGATAAGGGTATAAACCTGAGCCTCATTTGATGAGGTATTCCATTTTCCGCCCGATCAGGATAAGGGTACAAACCCGAGCCTCATCCAAAGCATCTTCCGCCCGATCAGGATAAGGGTACAAACCTGAGCCTCATCCAAAGAGGTATTCCATCTTCCGTCCGATCAGGATAAGGGTACAAACCTGAGCCTCATTCAAAGAGGTATTCCATCTTCCGCCCGATCAGGATAAGGGTACAAACCTGAGCCTCATCCAAAGAGGTATTCCATCTTCCGCCTGATCAGGATAAGGGTACAAACCTGAGCCTCATTCAAAGAGGTATTCCATTTTCCGCCCGATCAGGATAAGGGTACAAACCTGAATCTCATTTTAATGAGATATTTCATTCCCCAATCAGGTCAAGGGTAAAAATCTGAGCTTCGTTCCATACGAGGTATTTCTGTCCCATCCAGATTAAGGGCAAAAAAACCTGAACTTCGCTCTCTCACAGCAAATCTATTTTCACTTTATTCTCTATTTCATATCTATCATCTTTCTTGGGCTAATTTCTTCATACCCAGTCAGATCCTTCTAACTGGAGCATTTTTTTATAGCCCAAATTTGGTGTGTTTTCTTTTGCCACTAAGCTCGACCATAAGCCGACTTAGTAGCAAAGAGGGGCATCTGTAAACACCTCAAATTTTCACTCACCTTCTTGACATCGCCCTCAATCATCATATTTCAGTTCTTTAGAAGCAATAAATGGCAAAATGGTCATTTTCTGAGTTTAGACCTTGCAGAAAGTCTAAAATTTCATTCTTGAGTCTCAAAATTTCTATATTTAGGTTCAGAGACATCTTCAAATTGCAAAATTTCAAAAATCATTTTTTTGGATAAAAAGCTAAAATTTCCAAGTCCGAGCTCAGAGTGACATTTCATAGAACATGTCTTTGCATAGCATTGCATGAACACTTTGCATCATTTCACTGCACAGCATGTCATTTTGAGATCCAGAACTCTTGATTTTCAAAATTGTCAATCCAGATTTGATTTTTAAACTTTTCAAAATTGATTTTTAAAACCCTGGGTTTTCAAAATTGCCAATTTTTCCCATTTTACCCCCAGGATTTTGAATTACAAAATTTTTTTCTCAAGAAAAACAATCTGGATATTTGGATATTGATTTTAAAGATTTTATCTCAAAACTTTTTGCAAAAGATTTTAAATTTCTTTACAAATTTTTTTACATTTATCCATATTTTTGCCCTGAAAACCCAATTTTTCACAATTCTAGAAAACAAATAATGTTTTATCTCGTATCTTCAAATAAATGGAGCGGGACCCGCCTTTGAACTAGCATCATACTCAGACTCTCAGGTAAGTTGTTTATTCTCAAGCGGGACCCACCCGAAGTTCATACCAATTTGCAAATTTTTCTTAATTTCTCAATATTTATTTATTCATTTTTAGTTAGTGGGCCCACACACATGTGGCACCCAAATTGAAAATAAAAGAGTTGCCAACACAAAATAAAGCTTTATTTTCAAAAGAATTTTAAAGATGGCTGAGGTGGCATCTCCCATTTATTATTATCATTAATTTTTTTATTTTATTTATTATGTCACTATTCATTTTTTTAGAAACAGTTTAAAAAAAAAAAAAAAAGCACCACATTTGATTTTTCTTTCAATAACAGTCAGCAATGCAGTGGGAGTTTTTATCACTAGCGGGTCTGCACTGATCTTGTAATGAAACATGGAAGTTTGCTATACTTTGTAATTACATACTTGCACTTACGTGGAAAGATCTGCACCAAGTATCCTTGGACCTATTAGAGTGTGTAACTCTTTCCAACTGATATCTTGCTTAGGGAGGGATCATGGTGCTCTTGTGGATTTCATGTTTTGCCCTGTTTTACTGTATCCTAGTCATCATCTTTCTTCTTGCATTACTAAAGGCTATAGTACCTCAATAAGTACTACTCACCTGTTGATATTTTTCCTAAATATAGCCTAGTTTTTAGCAGATGGAAAAGCATTTTACAAGGTTATGTCTTTTATTTTATTTTGCGTTAGTTTTTCATAGTCATATATCTCAAAAAGCATTATATTGGTGGTCTAAGACAGTCTTCATTCTTTGTAGAAAAGGTGATCTTACATGGACTGCTTCTCCCATTTATGTGATGAGGATTGATTTCGCATTGCCTAATCCAATAGATTTTAATGACATATACCACCTGAAAGTTTTTGTTACATAGATTCAGAGTGACATGAAACTGTTTTTTTTTTTTTTTTTCCAGGCATTTGGAGGCTTCCATTTGCAATTTTAGCTTTTCAGGATCATACTGAATATGAAGTATTTGTAAATTGCAATAAGGTTGTGATCTGCAGATTTCTGTCAAGTTGGTTAATATGTTTTGTAAAGCTATGACAGATTGATTAAGGTTTTGTAAATTAGTATCATCTTCTTCATTATAACTTAATTTGTTTGTAGAAAGTTAATAGCTTAATGATTTTTTTTTTTATGTATTTTGTATCCCCTGGTAATCAAACTTTCTTAGCCAATTGAGAAGCTTGATTTCCTATGTTCCTTCCACTGCATTGTATATGTTATATTCATCTTTTCTGCTGCAAGAGTGCAGTCATGATAAACAACCACCTTCATGAACGGATATATCCATATCCGTTCATGATCTCTTTGCCATCTTTTACAAGCTTCGTTATTGATATATAGGGAATCTCCATACCCATTTTTATCGAAAATTATATTGTAATTTGAGAAATACGGCTGTGTAAAATCACCTACAGAAACTGTATATACCTGTATTTTCTGATTTTATCCATTATATAGAATTTCTCTTAATGTGTATATTTTCTTATTATAGGTATATATATATCGATATATATGTATACGTATATATGTATATATATATATATATGTATATATATATGTATATATATATACATATATATATACTTATATATATATATCCCATATCCCTTCATGTGCACTTGTTATCACATATATTTTTCTTTTCTTTTACTTTTTGCAAATATATCTTCATTATCATATATCATTTATCATAAATTCAAGTATTTTTATATCTACATGTATATCTTTGTTGTATATAGTATATATACCCATTTCCTTGGTTATCTTGTACTAACTCTCATTTTGCAGGAAAATTTAGAAGATGCTGATTCCTTGGCTCCATTTCATTTTTTTTACTTTATGTTAGCAATGTAACAATCCAATGTAAACCTTGGAATAAGATTTACTTTATTGCTTAGATTAGGCCGCATCTCATATATTTTGATTTCAGTAATATCCTGATTCTATGATGCATATATCTCAATTTTCAAAATTCACCGTGGATGAACATGAATGGCACGTGCACCAACTCTTAGAGAGTTGATGAACTCGGTGGAGTCCATATTTACGACCCTAGTCGGAATATGGACGAGACCCAGATCCATCATCTTTCTACCAGTCACATTGAGCCTACACTCTTCGGCTATTTTAAAAATGCACATCATATTTCCAATTTTTCAAAATGTTGTGAATTAACTCAAGTAAACTCTGAACATATTCATGGCCACAGTCAAAATATGTGAAGGATTTACTTTGGCTTAATCCACATTTTTCCAACCAAATTTTTAGAAATCTTTTCAAAGTGCATTCATTCATTCAAATCATCTGCATCATCTTTTTTTCCCATGATTTTCTCAAGAGATTTTCACTTCATGGAATCGATTTCTCAAGAAACTATGAAGAGATTCGGAGTTGGATTTCCCAAATCAAAGTTTTCCCGTGATTTTCCCTAAAATGTTATTTTCTTAAGATCCATTTTCAAAAGGAATTTTCATCTTTCTCAAGAATCAAAAATCGATTTTCAGATATTTCAAGGACAATATTCTCAGGATTTCAATTTCCTAAGTTTGAATTTCCTTCTCCAATGAGCTTTCTTATAAAATTTTCATCATTTTCCTAAGAAAATTCTCAAAGTCCGAGTTTTCCCGATAAGTGTTTTCCTTTTCAAATGTTCATCTTTTCTCAAGAATTCCTTCCATTTTCCTGAGATTCTCATCTCTTCATGGTTTTCCAAGTCTTTATAAACTTTTCTCAAAATTTTCCTGAGATTCTCATTTCTTCATGGTTTTCCAAGTCTTTATAAACTTTTCTCAAAATTTTCCTGAGATTCTCATTTCTTCATGGTTTTCCAAAGTCTTTATAAACTTTCTCAAGATTTTCCCGAGATTCTTACTTTTTTTTCCAAATCTTCATAAACTTTCTCACGATTTCAAACCTTCTTCGTCTGAGTTTCCTGAGAGATTGATTTTCATCTTTTCCTGAGAAATGCTTTTCAACTCCAAATGTTTTCTAATCATACATCATATTTTCCAATTTACATTTTCCAAAATTCTCATAGCACATGCCTGAATTCTCTGTGCATTTAGGATAGAACACAATTTCAATGATTTTACTAAGTCAAGCACAATTTTGGTCCTTGGTTCGATTACCCCTGTTAAAGGCGGCATGAACGGTCGAACCTCGTACCGACAGGTCGAGTCCCATCCCATGGATTTTCCCGCAATTTTCAAAACAGAGGTGAGTATTTCAAAACAATTTCCAAAATCCGGTCAAGTTTGAATCGCGAAAGCATTTCCCTCTCTCTTCCGCAAGGAAGGGAAGACGGGAAAAATTTTGCGACGATAACAGACCCACGCTGAGGTGGTGTCACACAGGCTTTTCTTTTGAAAAATCTGAATTTTGAAAAACCCAAAAATATAGGAGCCTTATCCCTTGGATTGGCGTCACTTGTCTTTTCTCTCTCCTCCCATTTATTTGCCAAGTGTCAGTGTGGGGCTACCTTAAGAAGCCGCCACATGTCATTCCATGCCATGTGTCAGTGTCCACCATCTTCACCCTGTGCCATGTGTCATTCCAAAGATCACCCTGAGATGCCAAGTGTCATGTGTTGTCCTGTCCAGAAAAAGTAAAACTTGTCTCCTCTGAGGTGGCACCATTTGAAGTGTGTCTCCTGCAAAGGACACGTGTCAACCTCTCCCTCCTTCAGAAAAGTAGACTGACACATGTCTCTTCCTACTTTTCTCAAAAAAGTAGGAGACACGTGTCACTCCTAGCTTCCTCCAGAAAAAGTAGAGTTGTCTCTGTAAACACCCCAAATTTTCACCCTCATCCAGTGTTTGTCCATTTCATGTGTCATTGCATATCATTGCATGCATTCAGCATACCATCTCATTGCATTGCATAGCATTGCATGACATTGCATCTCATTCTTGAGATCGAGCACTCCAGCTTTCAAAACATTCAATCCAGATTTGAATTTCAAAGTTTTTATTTCAAAAAAAAAAATCAATTTCAAAACCTGGGTTTTTATTCAATACTCCGTCATTTTCTAACCCCACGACTTTATATTTTGAAATATTTTCTCAGAAAACAATCTGGATTCATGTTAAATTCAAATTTCAATCGATTTCAATTCTCAGATGAGACCCATTGAGATGGTGTCGCTTCTGAATTTCTCTATTCATCAAATTTCTCAAATTTTTGAAAGTTTCAGTCCGATCAGGACTCTGTCTCAGAGTCCTAATCCGGTCAGGAGTCTGTTTTACTTCCATTTTCAATCTTTTCCGTTTGTTTTCGAAATTTAGGTCATTTTACAGAGTCCAGTTAGTTCAGGACTCTATTTTAGAGTTCGGTCGAGTTAGAAGTCTAACCCTGACTGTGTTTTCTGACTTATTTCATCATTTCTTGATAAAATCTTTAAAAAAATTTTACATTTGAATTCTAAAATTTAAAATCTCAGAGTCCTAAGAGTTCAGGACTCTAACTCGGAGTTCCAGTTCGCTTGAGACCCTATTTTCAGAAATCTTGAAGTTCAAATATCGATTTTAACCTCTTTTCAAAGCCATTTTCAGTGTTTATTTCAAATTTTCCAAAACTCGATGTAGGCCCACTCAGTTGGCACCATATCCAGAGGAATTCTAACTCAGTTAGAACCTTATGCCATTTCAAAAATTCTAGTTTTAAGATTGCTTTTGAAAAATCCTTTTGAAAACTCCTTCAATTTCAAGTTTTAAAATCGCTTTTTGAAAAAAACTCAAGTAGGGCCCACTCGGGGTGGTGCCATATTCGAGTCAGTCAGGGCTAGACTAGGGTTAGTTGATGTCTTGGTTAGTGTTAGAGGTTTAGAAGAGTCAAAACCATTTTGAAAAACTCATTTTTGAAAGTTAGTTTTTAAAACTAGTGTTTTTAAAAGGTTTTTAAAGGTGTTTTAAAAAGCCAAATGTAGAAAATGCCAAGTGGCATTACATTTGGGGATTTTTTAGGAAAGTCTAGGGGTCAATTAGGCATTAGTTTAGATAATTTAGGCTAGGGGTAGTTAGGTCTTTCCACCCAAAAATCGCCCCCCCCCTTTAGAAGAGTCCAATTTTTTTAAAACATTTGATTTTTAACCTAAAATTTTTTTATAAATAGAAGGCCATAGGGGGTTGATTTTTCAAACTTGCTCTCCTTGGGATTCTTGGAGCTTCTCTTTTCTCTCCAGCCCTTCCTCCATTGCAGCCACCTCAAGGTAATTATTTTGTTTAATTTTTAGCTTTTATTTCATGTTTTTAATAGTTTTAAATCAATTTTAGCCATTAATACCTCCTATTTCATGGATTCAACCATGGTTTCACCTCAAGAATCAGCAAGAACGATCCAAGAAGGTGATCTAACCTTGTTTTGGGTGATTTACAAGGATTTTAATCCATTAGAATTAATTTTAATATGATTCTTTACCTTATTAACCAATAAAATACATGATTTACCCCTTTTAATGGGTTAAATCTATGTTTTAAAGGTGATATCAAATTCCAGCCATTGATTCCCTGTTTTTATTTTATTTTCATGGTTTATTCATGTTTGTTTTACGTTATATAGTATAGAAATAATTTTTATTTACTGTTTTATAGTTTATTTTATGGATTTACATTAGTTAATGCATGGTTTTTCAAGTTTCTTAAATTTCTGTGTGTTTTAGGTTTAGAACAGTAAAGATAATGTTATTTCGGATTGAAGTACTCATTGTTTATTTCTGATGTTTTTATATGTGATGCATGCATGAGTTATTGAGTTACTGTAGAAAAATCAGAGGTTTTGGATCTCGGGAACTCTGTCAAAAAAATCAGACATAAAATAGGGTTTTTAAAGCTTTAAAATCGTGGTTAAAATCAAGAAGGTAACTTGCTGTTATGATATTTCTCTCATCTTATATCCGATTTTAGATCTGTAAAGTGCTATGGATTCACATTGAGTAGATCTGTCTGTTGTAAAATTTTCGGATTTTTTGATCACTGTTTAGTATTTTTCCTCTTTCAGAGAATCTATTTTTAAATTTAGAACTCGTTAGGGTTTACCAAAACCCTGATCAGACTTGTGTTAGTCATAAATCCCAAACCACAGATCCGATTCATGATCTGTAAAAAGTGAGTATTTTTATTTTTTTGTCTACTGTTCACCACTAAAAGTTCAGAGATTTTTGTTTAGGATTGATATTTATGTCTGTATTTTCAATCTGAAGTAGCAGTTTTAATCCCTGTTGAAAGTGATATATTTTAGCTCTGATTGCCGGAAGGGTTTCTCCCTAACCGGAGATGCTTTTTCCGATCTGTAAACTGGAAAATATCTGTTTTTCTTCTTAGTTAGTCTATGTAAAATTTAATAAATTTTCATGGAGATTTGACCCCTGGTTCGGGTCTTAGATTGAAACTGGTTGATAAATTAGGTCAAAAATAGCATATTTTTAGGGTTTGATGCAATTTTCGGGTTAATTTAATGTCAAAAAATTATTTTTATAATTCTAAGTCACAACTAGGGTTATAACAAATGCAGGTACCAATTTTTATGGATTTTGGAATCCATTTGATGTCTGAATTAATAAAATTGCAAAACAGGGTACCCGAAGAATTCCAAAACACTGCAAAAATCACAAAATTTGTGATATTCTTGGATTTTCGTACATAAGCATATATTTTTAGGGTTTAATAATGTTCATAATCATATTAGGATGCTTTAGATTTAATTTGATGTTTATTTGATTTCATTTAATCTATAAAACCAAAGTTTTTGCCAAAAATTATTTCAGAAAACCCTGATTTCAAGGCCATAGTCTTGCTATCGGGGGCAATTTGGTCATTTGACCTCAATTTCGAAATCCTTAACCCTAATTTCCATATTTTTAATCATGTCACATCATATTTAGCTTAGCTTATTCCATTCAAATTTCAAAACTTGCATTTTATCAAAATATCTTTCTAAAAACCCTAATTTCAAGGCCATAGTCTTGTTATTAGGGGTATTTTGGTCATTTGGACCCCAATTTCGAAATCCCATATCTTATATTCATTATTTGTTCAATTTGATTTTGTAACGCCCCGGATTTCCAAAACAAAGCTAAGTTAAAATTTTCATGAATTTCTTTTTTTTTTTCTTTGCAGCGGAACTTAGAAAAGCTTTTAGCAGCGGAATAAGACGATAATGAGTCGTCAGTTTTAGAAAACTCCGAGCGCGTTGCAAGTATGTGGCCAAGCAACTCATTGACCACCAAAGTGTTCCATTTTATCGAAAACATATGTTTATTACAACACTACTGCTTAGAAAAGCAGTGTAGGTTCAATAAAAAGGAAGCAGTACAACTCTGTCTAGAGAAACCCTGGAACTCGATGCCGCCTTGCTCCGCATATTGTCACGCAGGTCCAACACCTGAAATCCCCATAAAACGGGGTCAGAACCACTGATGGTCTGGTAAGCATGCAGTCATACATCCATTCAACTCAAGTACGGTGATGACCACTCAGGGTCGCAATGCGTAATAACGACGCTCAAGCCTCCAAGACTTAGCGTATATCGCAAGAGCCTCCTCAGGGCTATGAGTTGAACATCCGCTCGAGTCTTCATGACTTAGAGCAAGCCTTTTCAGGGCTGTGATTTGAATAACCGCTTAAGTCTCCACGACTTAGCCATGACCTCTTTCGGGTCTCAAAGTGATGTCTAGCTCAAGTCTTCATACTTGGCACATCCGTATCCCACGCATCTAAGGACAACTCTTCGAGCTTCGCTTAGTCGTGCGGATACAACACGGGTCTTTTCCCAGTCGGTCCAGTAGTATACCGAACATGACACCTTCATAAAGGTTATGCAGGACTGACTCAACACGTCATCCACTCATACATTCAAAGCATCGCTGCACCTAGGACTAATGCATTGTTTGATAATTAACCGCTCCCGCCTTTGGTACGCAGGTAGAGCTATTGTCCGGGCATCAACGCGACGTTCTGTGGGTTGATTATTCTATGTATTTTAGATACCCCAGAGGCCTGTTGACCCTATCCATAGTAGGGCAGTGTGTTTCAACTGGGAGAACCCTACTAGGCCCATATTCGGATGCATCCTCTACTTGCAGTAGTTGGGTTCAATCCTTAGATCTTAAGGATAACCACGACCCCAAAACCCATGAGTGACTGAGGCCATCGTGGACTCTATCAGGTCCAAAGTAAAATACATGTCACTCAAGGCTGTACCATCACTGTCATTCCACAGTGAGCATAATTCCTGAAGGGGTCTGTCAGTCTTACAATTACTTAGACAGAATCTGCATGCCATTTAGGCAGCCCGTGCTTTCAGCACTACGGGAGTGTGTACCCGACCCCATTCAGTCCGCCCCAACACAGTCATTACTGAGGGGGTACCCCTAACACGATTTTCAACCGCGGGGTATGTGCGACCTTAAGTCTTATTCATATGCATGCAGAACACCGCTCTTTGGCACTTCGGCCACCACGAGCATCACACCTCTTTGGGTGGAAACAACACACTCTGGCTCTTCGGCCCTTACGAGTCTGGTTGCGTAACCGTTCTCAATGAGCATGCATATGACTCGATCTAAATAGATCGGCTACTCGGCGTATTTTTACGCAACGAGTCCAAACCTAGCCAAGGCGCAACCTCTACTCCGGCTCAGCGGCCCTTACGAGCAAGGTGCCCTTGCAGGCACAAGGATACGAGCCGATCTGGCATCGTTCCATCAACGGACATCATTATGCCGTTCAACTGGTTCCGGCAGCTCTTCTGCCAACCATTTCGTCAGCACCTCCCCTGCTCTATCGGCAGTGGTGCGACGAACCCTTCTACGTTGTAGAGGGCAAACCATGAACTGGGTAGCACTCTGCCATATGTCAGAGTATCCTGTTACAGTCTTTCTGAGCTATTCTTAGCTTCTTCAGAAATTTCAGCAGCACTTCCTCTCTTTTACGGAGAAAGCGTGCGTTTCTTTTATCCATTTCAGCGGCATCTCCCCTCTTTGGTAGGAAATCGCCACGCTTAATTCGGGAAATGGATGCGCACCGTTGTGCGTACTTTGCATCCATCAAGGTTGCAGGAACCCTTGGCCATAGCCAGGCCATACGTAATTGACTTAGTCTTTACGTAAAGAGCATTTTGCCAAAAAGCGAAGCCTTTCCAATAGGGGCTTCATTCGTCAAGCAGAATCTTGAACGAGGAGCGGTCAAGGAATCGCATGGGCGATTTGGAGTTGATCTCCATTTGAACGCTCATTTATGCGCTATATATGTAGTATAAGCAGAAGCTTGTGCTTTATACAGCGGCGGCGTAAAGAAATGCATATACTATTGTTCAGGGTGTGTAACTGAACGAAATATTCTACATATATAACAAAGCAGAAGCCTTGGCATCGTTCGACGCGACGGCGTAAGTAAATACATTGCAGAAAGCAGGAGCCTTGGCATCGTTCGACGCAACGGCGTAAGTAAATGCATAATCGGAAGTGCAGTAATCGGAAGTGCAGAAAACAGGGAGCCTTGGCATCATACGACGTGACGGCAAAGGTAAATTACATAGCCTGTGCGATATAAGACGCGTCGGCAGAATCAGCAGATATACACCTAGATCCGTATCCAACGATAGTTACGAGGCGAGCGGGTGAACACCGAAGTGTTCTGAAGGGCTCAACCAAGAACTAGGGCGAGATACTATTTTAAAAACGCATATACTGCGTATTTGAACATAGATATATCCGACGATAGTTTCGAGACGAGCGGGTGAACACCGAAAGTCTCCAAAAAGGGCTTAATCAAGAACTAAAGCAAGATACTACTTCATAAAGTATATTCTATATACAAACAATCAAATACTTGAGAGAGATGGATCAACGAAGCAAACTTACTTCAAATCGTAGAAGAAACGGCTCTGGGTTACTTCTTTGGCTTCGAGCCTTCCTTCGAGAGGTCAGACTAAGTCAGATGAAGCTGACTTAGTTGAGAAAGAGTTAGAGCAGGTCAAGCTACTCAACCTAAGTGGTTTGAACCAAACAGGGTTCGATCCAAGTCAACTGGGTTCAGCAGGTTCGAACTCAGCTCAAGTAGGCTAAGTCTGGGTTCAGAAACCCAAACCGGAATCAGGACCAAAAAGGACTTTGACTTTGATTTTAAACCCAACTAGGTTCAAATCAAGTCAACTGGGTTTGGACCAGGTCAAGTGGGTTCAGACCCAGGTCAAGTGGCTTAGGACCAGGTCAGGCAGGCTCAGGCTAAGTCAGGCAGGCTCAGACCAGGTCAGGTGGGCTCAGGTGGGCTAGGCTAGGTAGGGGAGGTTTAGGAGAGAGAGAGAGAGAGAAGGCAAGAGAGACAGGGGGGGTCGATTTTTATGAGAAGAGAGAGAGTGGGGAGGGCTATTTATAGCCCAAGCCCACCTCCTCTTGGGTTTTTCCATGCCCATTCTACCCCCTTGGCTTCTTTTTAATTCCAAGAGGTTCTTTGGTGTGGGGCCCACCTAGATATTTCCATGGGATATTTTGTGGGTCCCACCAGATATTTTCTGAGGAATATTTCTGTGGGTCCCACCAATATTTCCGTGGATCCCGCAAGAATTTCGGGTTTCCGGCGATTTTTTTCCGAAAAATTCTGAGTACGCCATTCCCTTCGTATTGACGTAACTAAGAAAGTTGGCTCGCAGGAATCCTTTGATTTCATTCAGGTAGGAAGTTATGGCTTCCAGAGTGTTTGAGCATATATTCGCGATTCGACGAATATCCTAAGTATAACTGGCTCGCAGGAATTGATTCGTTTTGCATTCTGAGAAGAAATGCTATTTTTACCGGTAAATGCCTCATGAATTTTATTCAGATATTTTCTGAAAAATTGTGGGTCTTACATCATTACCCCCTTAAAGGAATTTCGTCCGCGAAATTCAGCTAAGAGTACAAGGTGAAGAGTTCAGGATATTTATCCCGCATATCCGATTCAGGCTCCCAAGTGCAATCATCGATTCCATGATGCTGCCACCTCACTTTAACAAGTGGGATGACCTTCGTTCTTAGCACTTGCTCCCGTCGGTCCATGATCTTCACTGGCCTTTCTTCTACCGTCATATCTTCTCGGATGTCAATGTCTTCATGTTGAATGATGTGAGAAGGATCATGAACGTATTTTCGAAGCATTGATACGTGAAATACATCATGTATTTGCGCGTATTGTGGTGGCAATGCTACTCGGTAGGCAGTCTCTCCGATTCGACTCAAAACTTCGAAGGGACCAACGAATCTGGGGCTGAGCTTCCCCTTCTTTCCAAAACGAAACACACTCTTGGTTGGAGAGACCTTGATAAAAACCTTATCTCCAACCGCAAAAGTGAGTTCCCTACGCCGCTGATCGGCGTAGCTCTTCTGTCGACTCTGAGCAGTCAGTAGCTTCTTTCTGATCATGTGGACTTGCTCAGTATAATGCTGCAACACAATGGGCGAGTCCAAGGTTCGTTCACCCACTTCACCCCAATGGATTGGTGATCTACAGGGTCGTCCATACAAGGCTTCATACGGCGCCATCCCAATGCTAGCGTGGTGGCTATTATTATAAGCAAATTCAGCCAACGCTAGGTGGGAATCCCAATCACCTTTCCATTCCAGCATACAGGCTCTTAGCATATCTTCAAGAGTCTGTATGGTTCGTTCTGATTGCCCATCTGTTTGGGGATGGAATGCTGTACTGAACTTGAGTTTCGTCCCTAGGGCTTTCTGAAGCTGCTCCCAAAAGTGAGAGGTGAACTTCGGGTCACGATCGGATATGATCGAAATCGGCACTCCATGGAGTCTAACGATTTCTCGAATGTAGATCTCCGCCAATCGTTCAGTTGAGTATCGAGTGTTGATTGGCAGGAAGTGAGCAGACTTGGTGAGTCTGTCCACGATCACCCATATCGAATCGTGTTGTCTCTTGGATCGAGGCAATCCAACGATGAAATCCATCGTAATGCCTTCCCATTTCCATTCTGGAATCTCGATCCGCTGCATCTTTCCACCAGGTCGCTGATGTTCGATCTTAACTTGCTGGCAGATCAAACACTCCGAGACAAACGTAGCCACATCACGCTTCATACCCTTCCACCAGTACTTCCTCTGCAAATCTCGGAACATCTTCGTACCTCCAGGGTGAATGGTGTACTTGCTATTATGAGCCTCCTGGAGTACTTCCTGTCTTAGCTCAGGGTTATTTGGAACCCAAATCCTTTCTTCTATCCATATTCCTCCATCTTCTTTCAAATGGAAGAAAGTGTCATCTTTTTCAGCACGAGCTTTCAATTCCAAGTACTGGGGATCCTTGAACTGTTCGGGTACGATGCGATCGAGGAACTCAATGTGGATCGTCAAACATGACATTTGGATTCTGCCAGAATCAGCCAAAAATGGCTTCCAGTTGACGAAATCCTCCATCAACTTCCATTGTCCGGTTAGGCTGGCCAGAGTGCCAACAGTCTTGCGACTAAGGGCATCTGCTACAACATTCGCCTTTCCAGGGTGATAGAAAAGCATGAATTCATAGTCTTTGAGGAATTCTAGCCATCGCCGTTGCCGCATATTGAGTTCTTTTTGAGAAAAGAGGTATTTTAGGCTTTTATGGTCCGACATGACCTCAAATTTCTCTCCATAAAGGTACTGTCGCCAAATTTTAAGTGCAAACACTATCGGGGCAAGCTCAAGATCGTGGGTTGGATAGTTTTTCTCATGGACCCTCAACTGTCGTGACACATAGGCGATTACTTTGCCATGCTGCATCAACACACAACCCAAACCTGTTCCCGAGGCATCGGTATAAGCCACGAAGCCTCCCTGACCAGAAGGTAAGGTAAGGACAGGGGCAGTGGTAAGCCTCTGTTTGAGAACCTCAAAGCACTCCTTACACTGGTCAGTCCATTCAAACTTGACTCCCTTTTTTAGTAATTTCGTCATGGGTACGGCGATTCGGGAGAAGTCTTGTATGAACTTCCGATAATATCCGGCAAGTCCAAGGAAGCTACGGACCTCAGTAATATTTTCTGGCTGCTTCCAGTCCATCACAACTTCCACCTTCGCAGGATCTACTGCGATTCCATCTTTCGAGATCACATGACCAAGGAACATCACTTTGTCTAGCCAGAATTCACATTTTGAAAACTTAGCATAGAGTTGGTTATCTTGAAGGGTTTTCAAGACAATTTTCAAGTGCTCCACGTGTTGTTCCTTGTTCTCAGAATATACGAGAATGTCATCAATAAAGACGATGACAAAGCTATCCAAATATGGTCTGAATATCCGGTTCATTAGATCCATAAAGGCAGCAGGCGCATTAGTGAGTCCGAAGGGCATTACTACGAACTCATAATGGCCATATCTCGTTCTGAAGGCTGTCTTGGGTATATCCTCTTCCTTTACTCTGAGCTGATGGTACCCAGACCTGAGGTCGATCTTGGAGAACACCCTCGTTGTTCTGAGTTGATCGAATAAGTCCTCAATCCGAGGCAATGAGTACTTATTTTTAACAGTTGCCTGGTTAAGCATCCGATAATCGATGCATAACCGAAGGGATCCATCCTTCTTCTTTACAAATAGTACCAGGGCTCCCCACGGTGATACACTCGGTCGGATGAACCCTTGTTCCATCAGTTCTTCCAACTGACACTTCAACTCACTGAGTTCAGCTGGCGCCATTCGATACGGGGCTTTGGATATCGGCGTTGTTCCAGGTAAGGATTGAATTCCAAATTCAACCTCACGAAGTGGCGGAAGTCCTGACAATTCCTCAGGAAATACATTGGGAAACTCCCGTACCACTTCCAAACTCTCAAGGGGTTGGTCGTTGGATTTTTCCACCGAGAGACTCAACAGGAAGGCCACACAACCCTTCCTAAGGTATTTTTGTACCTAAGTGCTGATATGAGCCTTTTCTGTGGAACTGGTTTGGATAACCGGTATTCCATCTTAGGCAATCCGGGTCGAGATAGAATCACTCTCCCCTCGCGGCACAGAATCTTGGCATTATTCTGAGCCAACCAATTCATTCCCAGAATGACATCGTACTGTATCATATCGATCAGGATGGCGTCAGTAGGCAAGTGTTGCCCTGCTATCTCAATATCCAAATTTTTCACACACCGGATACATTTGGTGCGTGAACCCAATGGGTTATATACTTCGATCATTTTATCAATCGGTTGCACCGAAGCGTGGAGTTGTTCGGTGAAATCGTCAGAGATAAACGTATGAGTAGCACCACAATCAAACAAGACGTAAGCTGCATGTCCATTAACAGGTACGGTGCCTTCAATCAGGTCACCATTTTCGACTTGTTCAGTCGTTACAGCGTATACACGACCTGCAGCAGGCCTTTGTTCTACTCTAGGTGGAGGTCGTTGAAACTGAGAACGTTGTGGTGCAGGTCGAGAGGGTCCGGCAGATCCGGCATTACTCCTCTGTTCATCTGCAGCCTTCTTGGCGTAATCCCTTATAAAGTGGCCCATCTTGCCACAATACAAGCACCCACCAATGTCACGAGGACATGGCTTTCCGGGGTGGTTCATACGACACCTTGGGCAGCTGAAGTTGGACTGCTGACCATTCGGAGTTGGGTTCTGTCTTGGCCTCACGACTTACTGAGTGTTGTTCCCTCCTTGGAACTTCTTCTTTTGAAAGGGTTGTCGTGAACCCTGGCCACTTGGGAACGTCCTTTTACGATTCCCACCATTCACTATGGGCTTCTTTGCTACGATCACTTTAGATCGTGCCCAGTCCTCTTGGATTTTTGAAGCCGCTGCTACCGCAGCCTGAAAAGTCGAAGGCATGCTTGTTATTACTCGAGATCGCAGCCCTTCGCGCAGACCATTCACATATTTGTCGACCCTTTCTTGGTCTGTTTCGAACAATCGAGAGCAGTAGCGCTCTAGATTCTGAAATTTGGTGGTATAGTCCATTAGACTCATACCGCCCTGTTCCAACTCCAGAAACTCCATCTTTTTCTTGTTTCTAGAATGCAACGGGAAGTAGTTATCCATAAAAGTCCTCCGAGTTGCTTCTTTGGCTTCGAGCCTTCCTTCGAGAGGTCAGACTAAGTCAGATGAAGCTGACTTAGTTGAGAAAGAGGTAGAGCAGGTCAAGCTACTCAACCTAAGTGGTTTGAACCAAACAGGGTTCGATCCAAGTCAACTGGGTTCAGCAGGTTCGAACTCAGCTCAAGTAGGCTAAGTCTGGGTTCAAAAACCCAAACCGGAATCAAGACCAAAAAGGACTTTGACTTTGACTTTAAACCCAACTAGGTTCAAGTCAAGTCAACTGGGTTTGGACCATGTCAAGTGGGTTCAGACCCAGGTCAAGTGGGTTAGGACCAGGTCAGGCAGGCTCAGGCTAAGTCAGGCAGGCTCAGACCAGGTCAGGTGGGCTTAGGTGGGCTAGGCTAGGTAGGGGAGGTTTAGGAGAGAGAGAGAGAAGGCAAGAGAGAGAGGGGGGGGTCGATTTTTATGAGAAGAGAGAGAGTGGGGAGGGCTATTTATAGCCCAAGCCCACCTCCTCTTGGGTTTTTCCATGCCCGTTCTACCCCCTTGGCTTCTTTTTAATTCCAAGAGGTTCGTTGGTGTGGGGCCCACCTAGATATTTCCATGGGATATTTTGTGGGTCACACCAGATATTTTCTGAGGAATATTTCTGTGGGTCCCACCAATATTTCCGTGGGTCCCGCAAGAATTTCGGGTTTCCGGCGATTTTTTTCCGAAAAATTCTGAGTACGCCATTCCCTTCGTATTGACGTAACTAAGAAAGTTGGCTCGCAGGAATCCTTTGATTTCATTCAGGTAGGAAGTTATGGCTTCCAGAGTGTTTGAGCATATATTCGCGATTCGACGAATATCCTAAGTATAACTGGCTCGCAGGAATTGATTCGTTTTGCATTCTGAGAAGAAATGCTATTTTTACTGGTAAATGCCTCATGAATTTTATTCAGATATTTTCTGAAAAATTGTGGGTCTTACAGATTTCATATCTTTATCATTTTTATTTAAGGGAATCAAGGAAAAGGCTTATATCTAGCAAAATCCAGTAATTTCTAGATATTACTGGATAAACCTAGAAAAGCCAACATATTTTCATTAACCAAGTTTTCTAGTTTTGCAGGTACATTGAAGACTTTATTTTTCATGTATTTAAATTTCAATAGTGATGTAATTTGTAATTAAACTTTGGACTAAGAATTTACATTTCCTGCTTAGCTTAGGTTGCATTGCATATAGTCTGTTTTTTTTTTATAATTTCAATGTGTGATGGATGATGATTCATGCATATTCAAACTAACCATGGTCTACACGAATGACACATACACTAGCTTCTATGAAGTTTATAAACTTGGTGGAATTCGTATTTATGGCCATAGTCAGAATATGAATGATACTTAGATTTATGATCTTCACATTAGCCACATTCAGCCTACACTCTTAGGCTAATTTCAAAATGCACTGCATTTCTCAAAAATACAAAAAGGATTTTCTCAATTCCTCAAAATCAAGTATTTCAAATCCATATTCATTCATTTTATGCATTTGCCAATTCCAATTCAAATTTCAATTCAGAGAAATCATTTTCTCAAAATTCTTTAAATCTTATTCAAAAATCGATTTTCTCAAAATATGGATTTGCCAATGATATTTCAAGTATTTCCCAAGTTCCAAATTTGATTTTCCAAGTTATATATTCAATTTCAAAGTTTGAATTCAAAGAAATCAAGTTTTCCAAAGTTATTTCACATTTCTCAAAATCGATTTTCACAAAATCTCTAGATTCTTCAGAAATCGATTTTCACTTTCTCAAATACAGTATCTCAACCTTGATTCATGATTTTCAAAGAGTTTATTTTCCAATTATTTTCAATATTCAAAGCAAACATCATGTTTTCAAATATGAATTTTCAGAAAATTCATAGCACATGCCTGATTCTATGTGCATTTAGAAATTAGAATATGATTTAGACAAGTTGAATAGAGTAGAGCATAAGATTGATCCTTGGTTCAATTACCCCTGTTAAAGGTGGCAGGAACGGTTGAACCTCGTACCGACAGGCGAGTCCCATTCTACGAAATTTTCCCGCATTTTAAAACGGAGGTGAGTTATTTTCAAAAACTATTTCAAAGGTCAGTTTGATTTGCACAAGTAAAATTTTGCGATGATAACAGTCTCCTTCTGAGGTGGCGCCATCTGAGGTATTCTCTCTTGTAGCAAATGACAAATGTCATTCTTTGCTCTTCTCAGAAAAAGCAAATGACACATGTCATTCTCTGCTCTCCTCAGAAAAAGCAAATGACACATGTCATTCTCTGCTCTTCTCAGAAAAAGCAAATGACACATGTCATTTCCTGCTCTCATCAGAAAAAGCTAGAATTCAAACATTTAAATCCTTCCAGAGGTGGCGCAAATCCTGAGCTTTACCTTTTCTAGCTGGTCTGAGATGGCGCCACGTGTCCCTTTCCTCCTTTTCCACCCTCTTGCCACATGGCACTGTAGGAGCCACCCTCAGGTGGCGCCACATGTCAACCTCTCCTTTCCTGCAGAAAAAGTAGAATTTGAATTCCTCTGAGGTGGCACAGTCTGCTTCTTCCACTCCTGTCCTTCTGACATGTGGCACATTTTCTAAATATTTCAATCATTCAAAGCAAACATCATGTTTTCAAAATGTGCATTTTCTGAAAATTCATAGCACATGCCTGATTCTATGTGCATTTAGAAATTAGAATATGATTTAGACAAGTTGAATAGAGTAGAGCATAAGATTGATCCTTGGTTCAATTACCCCTGTTAAAGGTGGCAGGAACGGTTGAACCTCGTACCGACAGGCGAGTCCCATTCTACGGAATTTTCCCGCATTTTAAAACGGAGGCGAGTTATTTTCAAAAACTATTTCAAAGGTCAGTTTGATTTGCAAAAGTAAAATTTTGCGATGATAACAGGTTTGGCGACCGTGATGGGACCTGTCTTTGCCTGATCAATCTAATGCTCTACTTAGTTCAAATTGTCAAAATCGATTTCCATGGAATGTCAGCCTTGCTTTATGATATCATGTGAACCTAGGAGCCTAGACTTGAACCCAGCTGACATGGAATGCATATAGACTAGGTATGGTTTGGTAGGACCATATTGAGGAGAATTATTCATGCTCACATAGATTTAGGTCTAATACAACACTCCTCAATTTAGGAATTGTATGAAAACAATGTTTGCTTCTTCAAATATTTCAAAATTCTATCTCTTTAGGACTTAGAGCCCTCTGTTTTCTTGCATGTGCTCATATTTCAAAAATCACCCCACCTATATTGTCCCGGTCTTCACGTTGTTGGGCTCTCTTCCAGAACCATAGTTCGGGACAGAGCCTCACAACTGGGCCACTTATTTGGGTTAACACCCCCCTGCCACGTACCAAAGGCCATAGTCCAACGTATATCGACAGGTGCTCAAGGATGTTGGAAAACTTGAACCTAGAACCGGAGAAATTGATTTTATGCCACGTACATCGAGCCTTGGCTTGAGTATATAGGCATAACTGGATTGGATACAGTTGATCTGAACCTTAGAGTTAAGATTAAGGTCCTACAGCTATTTCAAAATTTGTGCATCTAGAGTCAGCTTTTAGGGAATGCTGTATGTGCATATTTGTTTGTGCAGAATGTGATTGAATATGTTATAGTCGTTTCCTTTTATTTTCCATATTTTCCCAATTTTCTAAAAATACTGGACGATTTTTCAAAGTTCCCCAATCTATGTCCATGTACTGTCCATGTTTTAAACCTTGGACGATTTTCCAAATACTTCATTTTCCATTTATTTCTTCATATTCCATCAAACTCTGGACGATTTTCCAAATTTCTCTTAATTTCCTTCAAAACTCCAGGTGATTTCCCATCTTTCTTGTCTTATGGATCTCAAATTTCCTACTTTATTTTTATCCTGCCTGCATTTCCCTCAAATTTCCTATATTTTCCCAAGTCTTATTCCAATTTTCCATGTTTTCCAGTCTGATGGCATCCAGTCAGCTTGATTCAGTCTTCCCTGAGGGTCACATCTCCTACGAGGTGCGACAAAGTCTTCCTGAACATCGAGTCCTCAGCACCGGATCCTTCTTTCCCCGGTGGTACTATTTATGGTTCAAGAATTTCTCTCATATGTTTCCGGACCACTTGGACGATTGTGGGTTAGAACTGGCGTCCGCAGTGGGAAAGCAGACAGTCAACGGCAATTTGATCCATGCACTAATAGAACGGTGGAATTCGAGCACTTCTACCTTCTGGTTCCCGTGGGGCGAGATGACAGTACTGAAGGATGAATTTTCAGAGATCATGGGATTGCCCGAGCCAGCCGGTCAGCCTGGAGATCCATTGGAGAGACAGTTTTTGATTAATGTCAAGGGTCTGGACCCTAAAGATGCCTTAGCTCGCATGACGGGACGCAAATCTTGGCCTTTGATTAAAGAAGATGGAAATGAATATGTGGACCTGCTCGAAATCTGCAGACAGTATGGGACATTTGTGGAAGTCAGCTCGTTGTCCAGGACAGCTCGAGAGAGAATTCAGCAGGCGATGGTTCTGTGCACGGTGGGATTAACTTTATTTCCTGATGGACGGAATTACATGGATATCAGAATAGTTCAGCTTCTAAGGAGATGGGGAAGTCGACAGACCAGCCACCTCTTGATAGCCATGGCTGCACTCGCTTTTCTATACCGAGGGTTGACTCGTTTCGCACTCGGAGAATCAATTCTAGTCGAAGGGTGCACCTACGCGTTGCAATCTTGGTTCCTCCGGCATGTGCCAGTCCGAGCCAGTTCATTCAGATACAATGGAGAGAAGCTTCTTCCAGTTGCGCGATACCGGTTCTTGATCGACAACCTTCAGGAGGAAGAAGTCGTATGGGACTACTTCGATCATCAGGAATCACCTTTCAGATACACTTACGCTTATGGCAAGCGGTTCAGGCTACTGGGTCCATTCTTCTGCGCATACTACTATCCAGAGCGGTGTGTCAGGCAGTTCTCTCAGAGGCAGAAGCGCGTAGAGATTCGTCCACTATCGGGGGTCTTGCCAGAGTTCGACCTCGCATCAGATCAGTGGTCCGGAGCATATCATTCTGCCAGACATGGCTGGGATTCTTTTGTCACTCTCACTATTTTTCCTGGTCCTCGAGTGTCCTCTGATTATCAGGAGTGGTGGAAAATTGTATGTCCCCCTCCCCTTTGTCGAGTCTATTATTAATAAAATCATGTCCTTTTCTTCAATAAAATTCCTTTAAATTTCATCCTATCTTGGTTTGACGACCTCGCCTAGGTAACAAGGCATACTTTCAGTTGTTTATTTTGCAAAAGAATAGCAATGCAATTGTCGTAATTCCAGCGACGACTCAATCCCTAGTAATGGGATACTCTTCCAATTGTCTACCAAAATTCTCAATAAATATTTTCCTCCAAACCAAATTCCCTTCAAGAACCTAACCATCAATCCTACCTTACAGAGAGCATCAGCAATATTCAAGAGAACATTTGTGATACCCGATGGTTCATACAAGATCCGGAAAGAAAACCTCATCAATCGAAGGTGTGGCATACTCGATCGCTTCAGAAGAGGAAATGGATTCCCCCCGATCAGCTAAAAATCAGCGACAGCAGGTTGAGGATGACATTGATCCTCAAATGTACGTCATGTTCAAGAAAATGATGACCAAGATGCTGGCAGAGCAAGCTGAGGCCAGTACTGAGCAAATTTAGACCAAACAGAAAGATAAGGGTCATACCGTCAAGAATATCAGCAAAAAACAGAGTCGTCACGAGGAAATGTCTGATGAATCAGAATCAGCTGACAAGGAATGTGAAAATAAACATGAATTCAAAAGGTCGACTCAGGGCCAGGGGTCGGCTTACAAATCCAAAAATCAGTCTGTTGATGACCCTACTCAGTCGCAGCTAAAAGATATGATGAAAATGGTTAAAGATTTGCAGGCCCGCGACAAGGGCAAGAAAGTCTTCACCAGCGAAGACTTCTATGATGGCTTGGATGGGGACGACAATCTGGATAATCTCCCCAGAAAATTTATCAAGTTTGATGGTTCTGGCGACCCTAAGGCTCACCTCGCCATGTTTTTCGCTGAATGTTTACGATTCAAGCGTGACAATCGGGCACTCTTCCTTTGCTTCCCTCGCAGTCTGGAGGGAACGGCAGCTAAATGGTACTCGGAGCACATCAACCCCATAGAGCTGAAAGAATTTGATAAGGTGGTGAATATGTTCATTGAGCACTTTCTGTTCAATGCTGAGGCGCTCCCGACCCTCAGCCACCTCTGTGGCCTGAAATAGAGAGAAAATGAAAAGGCCCGAGATTTTATCCACCGCTGGAGGTCAGCTTGTAATAAGATGAGAGACCCCATATCAGAAGGGAATGCTTTGCCCTTGATTCTAAGCAATTTCTCGCAGCCCCTAAAAGGCCTCATCTCCACCGCACCATCCAGAACCTTTATAGAGTTAACAGAGCGAGCCGAATGGCTCGAATTGAGTATGGAGAATGGTTTCTACGAAGGTTTCACTTTCACCAAGAACAGCAGTCAGAATGAGTCGAAAAAGAAGACTCATTTCACTAATTCTGTCAGTAATAAATGGAATCATCGCAAGGGGCAGAATAGAGACTTCTGTTATGGGGCAGGAGGTTCAAACAAGAATGACCAGAAAGGAAAGTCGATCCCTCAATTCAGCAAGCCGCTTCAGCTAGAGCAGGGACCAAAACCCCGAGAGAAAGTGAAGGACGAAGGATGGAGCTATGGGAGGAAGTTCACTCCATTAGATCAATCACTCGAGACTGTGCTCGAGTACCTGTTGACCAAGGAGATGGTCAAATTGCCCAGGCTGGTCAATCCTTCCGCTCCTATGGAAAAATTCAAAGACCAATTCTGCAAATTTCATCGAACAGTGGGGCACAACACTGAGAATTGCTTCATTCTGAAGAACATTGTTCAGGACCTTATTGATAAAAATCTTCTGGTAGAAGGTGCGGAAGATGAAAATATAGATATTCTAAAAGAGCCATTTCCTCGTCATTCTACAGTAGTCATCACCGAACAATCATTTCAACCACAGGAGCATATCAGGCCGTGCTCTGAAAATGATATGCAAGCTCAGCATCGGGTCTTGGTATTGCAACAGGCTCAGTCCAAGGCCCAGAAGATGGACCTTATTTCAGCTTTCGGCAAATTAAAAGTATCTGACAAGCCCGCTGGGGTATCTCCCGAGGTAGCCAGAAGTATGCCATGGCTCCCTAAGCATCTCATTAAGTCCACCCCAAAGAAAAGCGGGACATCCACTCTAAAGCCTATTACAACATTATCCAATGTCTCAATTTTGGACTTAACCCAAGCTTCCGCTAAACATCAGCAAGTATTAAATAATCTGTTGCAGAAAATCAAGGTGAAACCAAGCATAACTCCGGAAGACATGGCCCACATAGTCAATCAAACCATGACTAATGCTCCAGTTACTTTCTCCGAGGAGGATCTCCCTAAACCTCATGTATTTCACAACAATGCCTTGTATGTTGTGGTTCGAACCAGAGGGATGACAGTTCCTCATGTGCTGATCGATGGAGGCAGCAGCCTCAATATATGTCCGGAAATGACCGCCAAAGCTTTGGGCATAAAAGAAGAAGAATACATTCCAGATCCAATCACCATTTATGGGTTCGACAATCATGGCCAAACAGCGAAAGGAAAAATCTTCCTGGAGATCTTCATTGACTACTCGGTCCATTCAATTCTCTTTCACGTGGTCAATGTGCCGCCCACTTATAATCTGCTTCTTGGGAGACCATGGATCCACAATACAAATGCAGTACCGTCTACTCTGCATCAGTGCATCAAGTGGTCAAAAGGTGGTATGATCACGACAGCCTTCGGCGAAGATCCGGAGCAGAGGCTAGCACAACCCATGGTTCCCAGGCCCTCTTTCACTACTGATATCCCTAGCATTAGGGGTATTGAAGAGGTCAGCTTCGAAGAGGATTCGGGAATAATACAGACGACAGAGAAACCCGAGCATACACTGGCTGCGACCCGATGGGGAGGCCCACAGTTCTTCAAGATTGGAGGACGAATTGATTATAGCGCACTTAAGGGTCATCCTCTATTCTCCCAATTTATGAAGGCTAAAAAGGGATTTGATTTACTAGTGAAGCATGGCTATCAACCTTTTCAAGGCCTAGACAAAAATGAAGATGGTCGTCTTGAACCAGTGATTCCTCAGCATTGCCCTAAAAGGGTCGGATTGGGCTTTAATGGCCGAAGATCTCGGAAGGGCACTGTTTTCATTAAGGGAACGCATTAGAAGAATTCATTTGTCTTTCCTTTTCTATTCTTTTGTCGGGATGATATCCCATTTCATTCTCATCATTGTCATTTTGATTAATTCTATCTTTCAATAAAGTTGCAAGTTTCCTTTGTCTATCTTGGTGCCATTTGTCTCTTTACTTCTCAATATTAAATCTTCACAAAATTGAAATCATTTTGCTCTTTTATCTTTCCAATTATTTTCAATAAAAGCAATTTATTTCATGATGAGCAATTTCCCTAAATCAATTTATCCTCCAATTTTCAGAATGTCTTCCCGATCTATCAAGAAGCTCGTCTTTAATCCAAAAGCCTGTTCGAAATCAGCAATAATTCATCAGGTTAGAATAAGAACATAATGTAGTCAAACTACAAAGCAGTCAGAAGAATCCGCAGAGTTCGATTCAGCTCTTCAAGAACTGCCAGAATTTGCATCGGTTCAGAAGCAAGATGAGCCATCAACCTTAGTTCAAGATCCGACTGAGGATATCAATATCGGATCAGAAGACGATCCTAGAATCCTCAAGATTGGCAGTGGTTTGAGTCCAGGAGAGAAAGAAAGGCTCACTAATTTCCTCAAGCAGCATGAAGAAGTATTCGCGTGGACTTATGAGGATATGCCAGGTTTAGATCCGAAATTGGTGGAGCATCGCCTCGTTCTGAAGCCTGAGGCAAAACCAGTCAAGCAGAAGTTGAGAAAAATGGATCCTTGAATCGAGCAACAGGTCAAGGAAGGACTTGAGGATCTGCTTAAAGCAGGATTCATTCGAGCAATTGATTACCCGGATTGGTTGGCGAATATCGTAGCAGTTCCTAAGAAGAATGGTAAAGTGCGAATCTGTATCGACTTCCGTGATCTCAATAAAGCCACCCCAAAGGATTACTATCCGCTCCCAAACATTGATCTCCTAGTCGATAGCACAACCGGACATGCTATGTTTTCCTTTATGGACGGATACTCCGGATATAATCAAATCAAGTTGGCCGCTCGTGACCAATCCAAAACATCCTTTACCACGCCATGGGGCACTTTCTGTTACACGGTTATGGCTTTTGGGCTTAAGAATGCTGGAGCCACTTATCAGCGCGCTATGGCCGTTATTTTCCATGATCAGATGCACAAGACTATGGATGCATATGTCGATGATATTCTAGTGAAATCGAAAGAAGAGGAAGATCACATCGAAGCTCTCAATCAAGTTTTCAAGCGACTCATTCTTTACAAGCTAAGACTCAATCCACAAAAATGTGTCTTTGGAGTCGAATCAGGCAAGTTGCTAGGCTTCTTAGTCAGCAAGAAGGGGATAGAAATGGATCCCGCTAAGGCCAAAGCTATCATTGGCATGCCGCCCCCGACTAATCTCAAAGAATTGCGTAGCCTTCAAGGACGCATGCAATCAATTCGGCGATTCATTTCTAATTTGGCCATGAGATGTGAGCCTTTCAATCATTTGCTCAGAAAAGGAGTGAGGTTCGAATGGGGACCAGAGTGTCAGCAGTCGTTCGAACGCATCAAGAAATATCTTCTCAATCCTCCTGTTTTAAAGCCGCCAGAATTAGGGAAACCCCTATTGCTATACATTTCAGTTAATCAAGTTGCTTGCGGTGGATTCTTGGTGCAATACAAAGAAGGCAGCTTGATAGAACATGCCATTTACTATGTGAGCAAGACCTTTATTGATTACGAGAAGAAATACTCTTAGATAGAGAAGACGTGTTTAGCTCTGGTATGGATGTGTCAGAAATTGAGACATTATCTATTGGCGTCTGAAGTCAAGATTCTATCTAAATTAAATCCTCTCAAGTACGTTCTTGAACAACCATTTCTCAGCGGACGAATCGCCAAATGGCAAGTCCTATTAATGCAATACGACTTGGAATATGTCTCTCAGCAATCTATCAAAGGCCAAGCAATTGCAGACCAATTAGCAGATTTTCTTCTAGCAGAGGATGTTAAAGCTGAGGATGATTTCCCCGATGAGCAGATCTGCAATATTCAACAATCCCCAATTTGTAATTTATTCTTCGACGGTTCCAAGAATATGGCAGGCATAGGAATCGGAATTCTGCTAATCACACCAGAGAAAGAGATGATTCTCTTTTCTCTTAAACTGGATTTTCAATGCACTCACAATATGGCCGAGTATGAAGCTTTGATACAAGGCCTAAAAATTCTACAGGACTTCAATGTCAAAAGAGTGCATGCTTATGGTGACTCCTTGCTCGTCGTCAATCAAGTCCTAGTCGAATGGCAAGTGAAAGATCAGAAATTACTTCCTTACCAGAAGATTGTCTTAGCTCTTGCCAACAAATTCGAAGAATTCCAACTTTTTCATATCAATAGAGATTTCAATCAAGTTGCAGACAGTTTAGCTAATCTGGGATCCATCATGTCTTTCAAGAGTGGAGAATCTTGTCGCTCATTTGAAATTGGCAGACTTGATCAACCCGCTTTCGTCCCAGTAGAGCAGATAAACCAGGCTGAGTAGAAGAAGAAGCCTTGGTATCATGATATCAAGAATTTCATTAAAACTGGCGAATTTCCTCCAGAATTATCAAAGAGAGAGCAACGAGCAATTCAACGCATGTCTGCTCGATATTTTATTCTTGCCGACGTCCTTTATCGTCGTGGATTCAGTTCTGAGTATTCCAGATGTTTGGACGAAGAAGAAGCCGAAGAAGTTGTGCAGGAAGCACATGAAGGCATTTGCAGTGGTCATGTTGGCTATCAGACTCTCGTCAAACAAATCATCCGAGCAGGATATTATTGGAGAACTATGCAACAAGATTGCTATCGTTTTGTGAAGAAGTGCGTTCAATGTCAGATGCATGCGCCTTTCATTCATGCGCCAGCGACATATTTGCAATCTGTCGTCTCGCCATGGCCATTTTCCATGTGGGCTTTCGATGTTGTAGGTCCCATCACTCCTTCAGCCTCCAATGGTCATAAATATTTTCTTGCCGCAACAGAATATTTTACTAAATGGGTAAAAGCAGTCACTCTACGCACAATAGAACACATGGTTTCTTTCATCCATAAGAATATCCTTTGCCATTTCGGTATACCGCATGATATTGTGTCGGATAATGGCAGTCATTTCAAGAATGAGAGAATGAGGACATTCTGCTCAAAGTTCAAAATTCATCATCATTTTTCCGCTTCTTATTATCCTCAAGGGAATGGTCAGGCAGAGGCCACCAACAAGATTCTGATCCGAATCCTGGAGCGAACTTTAGAAACGGGCCGTGACTGGCATGAAAAGATTCATGATGCATTATGGGCATACAGAACCACCATTCGAACTCCAACGAATGCTACTCCGTCGGAACTTGTCTACGGAACTGAAGTAGTACTGCCTCTACATGTTCAGAAACCTGCTCTGAAATTTGCATCACTTCTAGAATTACCTCTTGATCAGTATCAGCAACAGCGACTGGTACAGCTTGATTTGCTCAATGAAAGAAGGCTCAGAGCAGCAAAGCATGCTCAATCCTATCGCGAGAGGATAGCCCGACAATATGCAAAATCTGTCATTGAGAGAAAATTTCGGGTCAATGATCTAGTGCTCAGATCAACAGCTTATCTCAGGCACCGCCCGGGTGGCAAATGGTCGCCAAATTGGGAAGGTCCTTATGTTGTCAAAGAGGCACTACCTCGCAATTCATATCGGCTCATCAATGCTGATGGAATAGAATTACCAGATCCCATCAATGCTCGACATTTGAAAAAATTCTATACTAGAACAATTTCTTATTCTTTATAATTCTTCCAAATTTTCTTCAATAATGATCAAAATTCTTTTTCTCAGTTACACTGGGGCATTTTAAAATTTTGTTTTTATCTACAAATATCCTGTATGCAGGCAGGATAAACAAATCTCTCATTTCACGCACTTGTGCATTCATGTGCATCAAATTGCATTCATTTGCATACAATCGCATTAATAACGATCTGGTCAGTATTGAGATTTCAACTATCAATCCCATCACAATTCCTAACGATTCAAGATTGAAAGACAATCACCAGAACTGAACCAAAATCAAGTATCCAAACTGGTACATTTTTAAAACCGGTATGCATACCGGTATCCTTTCAAAATCAAGCACTCGTGTTAGTGTTCCACTGAATGGTCATGTCAGTCCACCTCTTGAGTTCAGTCTTCGTGCTGATCACTCATCAAATTCCAAAATTCTAATTTCCAATTTCCAAATATCAATTTCCAAAATTCCCAATTTCTAATTTCCCAATATCAATTTCCAAATTCCAAAATTCCCAATTTCTAATTTCCAATTTCCGAATATCAAATTCCAAACTTCCAATTTTTAATTTCAAATATCAAAATTCCAATTTCAAAAATTCAAAATTCAAAATTTCGACCTTTTGGTCACCCAATACCCAATTCCAAAAAAATTTATCTTGCGAGAGACCCTTTTTATAGGGAGAGTTCGAGGGAGCTCGCTCTTTTCGCATGCTATCCAATTCGTTCACTTAGCCCCTTTTTAGGGAGAGTTTGAAGGGACTCGTGCCTTTGTGAACCGTTTGCAAAACAAAATTCCAATTTCATACAAGGAACCCTTAGGTCAGGGAGAGCTTCGACGGAAGTTCGTTTTCCTTGTAACCATAATTTCAGACTAGGCTATTTCATCATGAAGGACCCTCTTTTCAGGGAGAGTGTGATGAACTCGTTCCTTCATGACCAATTTACCAACCTCACCAATTCCGGCCCCCTTTCCATAAGAGAAGCCTAATGTTAGGAAGTTTTGACGAAAGCTTAATTTCTCTTAGAAAGTTTGTTTTGCAAACACCTCCTCTTCAGGGAAGAGAGGAGTAATTCCCAATTCTAATTTCTGAATCTTCTCCTTTGGGGAAAGGAGAAGAGAATTTCTGTCACGGATGTGTTGCGTTGTGCTTCGAATGCTCGCTTTCACAAAGGATTTCAAGAAAATTTTTGCCAATTTGTCATTAAATATTTGTTGATTTCAAAAATCTTTATTGCACAAAATTATTACTTCAGAATACCTCCACTATTACTTTCGAAAGGGCAATGCTTTCACGAAAAAGGATTCAAAGTTCAAAATCTTTTTATTGGTCAACCAAAAGGATGAAGAATAAATCCGCGATATGGCCAGCAAAGAGAATTCAATGTTGTTGCAAAGCCATGAGTGATTGATACTGATCGCAGTCAATGGCACATTTTTAAAGACCATTCTTGAAAAATAAAGCAGTCGAAATATCCTGGGTGATACAGAAAAATCCACTCAATTTTCATATCTCCTCAATCACCTAAGCTACAATTAAATATCTGCAAAAGGGATCTCTCAATTGTCGTCAAGATGAAGGCGAATTAAGCGAGTCGACCCCCGGGGCCAAAGAAGATTTGGATCATCTCCAAGATGACAGAGTTTGTGACGGATCCTTCCAGGGAAAGTTCAGATCACCGTCGAGATGAAGGCGAGTGTGATGAGCCTACCGACAAACCCTAAATGATATTTGATTCAAGCTATCATCAAGAGATTCTCAACCAATGAGCCAATAACTATCAAGATAATCCCTGAGAGAAAAGAAGGATTGAAACATCTCTGAGATGAAGGAGTTTGTGACGTACCCTTCCCAAGAAAAAAAGAGAGAAAAGTCAGGACATCTCTAAAATGAAGGATGATGTAATTCCCGAAAAATCCAAGAGAGCTCCAATCTGCTAAAAAGAGAGTGCAGAAAGATCATCATGAGAAAAGAATCCCAGGATATCAGACTGCCAAATCTATCAAGAATCTTCTTTGATTTTGTGAAATTCTTTTATCAATATTCTTTCACCAATAGCTCTCCCAATATCAAGAATACTTTCTTTCCCGTCCATATCAAGGAAATTGATAGCTTCCTTGAAAGAAAGTCAATCGCAAGCAATTTGAATTCGAATCTTGATTCTATGGAGTTAAGCCCAGTCGGAGGTAATACTTCTGGTAGAAAAGAGGGAATACTTTCAAAACAATGTGCATCATTTTCAATTATTTTGAATCAACAACAATTTTCAACATTTTGACAATATTTTCTAGCTATCCTGGCGTAAGGCGAGAGCTTGAGGTTCATCTTTGGCGCATCCTAACACCATCCCGTTTAGGACTTGATAACGGGAGTTTTCAAGATTCCTTCCCTTCTTTGGTATAATCTGAGCGCACGGGCTCTCAGATTCGCACACTTCCCTGTGTCCCCACTGTCCCACCATAGACAGTCCAATTTCGGCTTGAGGTTAAGCCACCAATTTCAGCAAAAGGCATTTTCAAAAGCTATTTAGTCTCAGCAATAAGACGCCCAAAATCAAACCCTTTTCAAGCTTTAGGGATCCCAATTTCCTTCCTTTTGCAAAACCCCTATCGGATTCATTGTGCGGAAATCCGAAGGTTCCATCACAGTCTCTTCTTTCGAGGATTCCGTCCATTTTCTGCCCAATCAGGTTAAGGGTACAAACCTGAGCCTCACGTGATGAGGTATTTCATTTCCCAATCAGATTAAGGGTTAAGCCTGAGCTTCGTTCCATACGAGGTATTTCCCGTCCCATTCAAGTTAAGGGCAAAACCTGAATCTCACTTCTTTTGAAATAAAATTCTCCATTTTATAACTATCATCATCATTTGAATTAATTCTTTCATACCCAGTCAGATTTATCTAACTGGGGCATTTTTATGGTTCAAATTTGGTATGTTTTCTTTGCCACTAAGCTCGGCTTTCAACCGGCTTAGCAGCAAAGAGGGGCATCTGTAAACACCCCAAATTTTCACCCTCATCCAGTGTTTGTCCATTTCATGTGTCATTGCATATCATTGCATGCATTCGGCATACCATCTCATTGCATTGCATAGCATTGCGTGACATTGCATCTCATTCTTGAGATCTAGCACTCCAGCTTTCAAAACATTCAATCCAGATTTGAATTTCAAAGCTTTTATTTCAAAAAAAAAAATCAATTTCAAAACCTGGGTTTTTATTCAATACTCCGTCATTTTCCAACCCCAAGACTTTATATTTCGAAATATTTTCTCAGAAAACAATCTGGATTCATGTTAAATTCAAATTTCAATCGATTTCAATTCTCAGATGAGACCCATTGAGATGGTGTCGCTTCTGAATTTCTCTATTCATCAAATTTCTCAAATTTTTGAAAGTTTCTGTCCGATCAGGACTCTGTCTCAGAGTCCTAATCCGGTCAAGAGTCTGTTTTGAAGTCTGTTTTACTTCCATTTTCAATCTTTTCCGTTTGTTTTCGAAATTTAGGTCATTTTACAGAGTCCAGTTAGTTCAGGACTCTATTTTAGAGTTCGGTCGAGTTAGAAGTCTAACCCTGACTGTGTTTTCTGACTTATTTCATCATTTCTTGATAAAATCTTTCAAAAAATTTTACATTTGAATTCTAAAAATTTAAAATCTCAGAGTCCTAAGAGTTCAGGACTCTAACTCGGAGTTCCAGTTCGCTTGAGACCCTATTTTCAGAAATCTTGAAGTTCAAATATCGATTTTAACCCCTTTTCAAAGCCATTTTCAGTGTTTATTTCAAAATTTCCAAAACTCAATGTAGGCCCACTCAGTTGGCACCATATCCAGAGGAATTCTAACTCAGTTAGAACCTTATGCCATTTCAAAAATTCTAGTTTTAAGATTGCTTTTGAAAACTCCTTCAATTTCAAGTTTTAAAATCGCTTTTTGAAAACAACTCAAGTAGGGCCCACTCGGGGTGGTGCCATATTCGAGTCAGTCAGGGCTAGACTAGGGTTAGTTGATGTCTTGGTTAGTGTTAGAGGTTTATAAGAGTCAAAACCATTTTGAAAAACTCATTTTTCAAAGTTAGTTTTTAAAACTAGTGTTTTTAAAAGGTTTTTAAAGGTGTTTTAAAAAGCCAAATGTAGAAAATGCCAAGTGGCATTACATTTGGGGATTTTTTAGGAAAGTCTAGGGGTTAATTAGGCAGTAGTTTAGATAATTTAGGCTAGGGGTAGTTAGGTCTTTCCACCCAAAAATTGCCCCCCCTTTAGAAGAGTCCAATTTTTTTAAAACATTTGATTTTTAACCTAAAATTTTTTTATAAATAGAAGGCCATAGGGGGTCGATTTTTCCAACTTGCTCTCCTTGGGATTCTTGGAGCTTCTCTTTCCTCTCCAGCCCTTCCTCCATTGCAGCCACCTCAAGGTAATTATTTTGTTTAATTTTTAGCTTTTATTTCATGTTTTTAATAGTTTTAAATCAATTTTAGCCATTAATACCTCCTATTTCATGGATTCAACCATGGTTTCACCTCAAGAATCATCAAGAACGATCCAAGAAGGTGATCTAACCTTGTTTTGGGTGATTTACAGGGATTTTAATCCATTAGAATTAATTTTAATATGATTCTTTACCTTATTAACCAATAAAATACATGATTTACCCCTTTTAATGGGTTAAATCTATGTTTTAAAGGTGATATCAAATTCCAGCCATTGATTCCCTGTTTTTATTTTATTTTTATGGTTTATTCATGTTTTTTTTACGTTATATAGCATAGAAATAATTTTTATTTACTGTTTTATAGTTTATTTTATGGATTTACATTAGTTAATGCATGGTTTTTCAAGTTTCTTAAATTTCTGTGTGTTTTAGGTTTAGAACAGTAAAAATAATGTTATTTCGGATTGAAGTACTCATTGTTTATTTCTGATTTTTTTATATGTGATGCATGAATGAGTTATTGTAGAAAAATCAGAGGTTTTGGATCTCGGGAACTCTGTCAAAAAAATCAGACATAAAATAGGGTTTTTAAAGCTTTAAAATCGTGGTTAAAATCAAGAAGGTAACTTGCTGTTATGATATTTCTCTCATCTTATATCCGATTTTAGATCTGTAAAGTGCTATGGATTCACATTGAGTAGATCTGTCTGTTGTAAAATTTTCGGATTTTTTGATCACTGTTTAGTATTTTTCCTCTTTTAGAGAATCTATTTTTAAATTTAGAACTCGTTAGGGTTTACCAAAACCCTGATCAGACTTGTGTTAGTCATAAATCCCAAACCACAGATCCGATTCATGATCTGTAAAAAGTGAGTATTACTAGTTTTCTGTCTACTATTCACCACTAAAATTTTAGAGATTTTTGTTTAGGATTTTTATTTATTTCTGTATTTTCAATCTGAAGTAGCCGTTTTAATCCCTGTTGAAAGTGATATATTTTAGCTCAGATTGCCGGAAGGGTTTCTCCCTAACCGAAGATGATTTATCCGATCTGTAAATTGGTAAATCTCTATTTTTCTTCTTAGTTAGTCTCTGTAAAATTTCATAAATTTTCATAGAGATTTGACCCCTGGTTCGGGTCTTGGATTGAAACTGGTTGATAAATTAAGTCAAAAATAGCATATTTTTAGGGTTTGATGCAATTTTCAGATTAATTTAATGTCAAAAAATTATTTTTATAATTCTAAGTCAAAACTAGGGTTATAAAAAGTGCAGGTACCAATTTTATGGATTTTGGAATCCATTTGATGTCTGAATTAATAAAATTGCAAAACAGGGTACCCGAAGAATTCCAAAACACTGCAAAAATCACAAAATTTGTGATATTCTTGGATTTTCGTGCATAAGCATATATTTTTAGGGTTTAAGCATGTTAATAATCATATTAGGATGCTTTAGGTTTAATTTGATGTTTATTTGATTTCATTTAATCCATAAAACCAAAGTTTTTGCCAAAAATTATTTCATAAAACCCTGATTTCAAGGCCATAGTCTTGCTATCGGGGGCAATTTGGTCATTTGATCTCAATTTCGAAATCATTAACCCTAATTTTCATATTTTTAATCATGTCACATCATATTTAGCTTAGCTTATTCCATTCAAATTTCAAAACTTGCATTTTATCAAAATATCTTTCTAAAAACCCTAATTTCAAGGCCATAGTCTTGTTATTAGGGGTATTTTGGTCATTTGGACCCCAATTTCGAAATCCCATATCTTATATTCATTATTTGTTCAATTTGATTTCATATCTTTATCATTTTTATTTAAGGGAATCAAGGAAAATGCTTATATC
Organism: Nuphar pumila; assembly: GCF_984573655.1. Lineage (NCBI taxonomy): Eukaryota > Viridiplantae > Streptophyta > Magnoliopsida > Nymphaeales > Nymphaeaceae > Nuphar > Nuphar pumila. The sequence continues at coordinate 58,911,342 of NC_143254.1, forward strand.
TAGCAAAATCCAGTAATTTCTAGATATTACTAGATAAACCTAGAAAAACCAACATATTTTCATTAACCAAGTTTTCTAGTTTTGCAGGTACATTGAAGACTTTATTTTTCATGTATTTAAATTTCAATAGTGATGTAATTTGTAATTAAACTCTGGAATAAGAATTTACATTTCCTGCTTAGCTTAGGTTGCATTGCATATAGTCTATTTTTTTTTTATAATTTCAATGTGTGATGGATGATGATTCATGCATATTCAAACTCACCATGGTCTACACGAATGACACATACACTAGCTTCTATGAAGTTTATAACTTGGTGGAATTCGTATTTATGGCCATAGTCAGAATATGAATGATACTTAGATTTATGATCTTCACATTAGCCACATTCAGCCTACACTCTTAGGCTAATTTCAAAATGCACTGCATTTCTCAAAAATACAAAAAGGATTTTCTCAATTCCTCAAAATCAAGTATTTCAAATCCATATTCATTCATTTCATGCATTTGCCAATTCCAATTCAAATTTCAATTCAGAGAAATCATTTTCTCAAAATTCTCTAAATCTTATTCAAAAATCAATTTTCTCAAAATATGGATTTGCCAATGATATTTCAAGTATTTCCCAAGTTCCAAATTTGATTTTCCAAGTTATATATTCAATTTCAAAGTTTGAATTCAAAGAAATCAAGTTTTCCAAAGTTATTTCACATTTCTCAAAATCGATTTTCACAAAATCTCTAGATTCTTCAGAAATCGATTTTCACTTTCTCAAATACAGTATCTCAACCTTGATTCATGATTTTCAAAGAGTTTTTTTTCCAATTATTTTCAATATTCAAAGCAAACATCATGTTTTCAAATATGCATTTTCAGAAAATTCATAGCACATGCCTGATTCTATGTGCATTTAGAAATTAGAATATGATTTAGACAAGTTGAATAGAGTAGAGCATAAGATTGATCCTTGGTTCAATTACACCTGTTAAAGGTGGCAGGAACGGTTGAACCTCGTACCGACAGGCGAGTCCCATTCTACGAAATTTTCCCGCATTTTAAAACGGAGGCGAGTTATTTTCAAAAACTATTTCAAAGGTCAGTTTGATTTGCAAAAGTAAAATTTTGCGATGATAACAGTCTCCTTCTGAGGTGGCGCCATCTGAGGTATTCTCTCCTGTAGCAAATGACAAATGTCATTCTTTGCTCTTCTCAAAAAAAGCAAATGACACATGTCATTCTCTGCTCTCCTCAGAAAAAGCAAATGACACATGTCATTCTCTGCTCTTCTCAGAAAAAGCAAATGACACATGTCATTTCCTGCTCTATTCAGAAAAAGCTAGAATTCAAACATTTAAATCCTTCCAGAGGTGGCGCAAATCCTGAGCTTTACCTTTTCTAGCTGGTCTGAGATGGCGCCACGTGTCCCTTTCCTCCTTTTCCACCCTCTTGCCACATGGCACTGTAGGAGCCACCCTCAGGTGGCGCCACATGTCAACCTCTCCTTTCCTGCAGAAAAAGTAGAATTTGAATTCCTCTGAGGTGGCACAGTCTGCTTCTTCCACTCCTGTCCTTCTGACATGTGTCAAGAGCTTCCAGAGGTAGCGCCACATGGCATGCTCCTACTGTTTCCAACTTTACACCTCAAACCTCCTTTTGAGGTGGCGCCATTCCAGAGCCCCACTTGGCTTCACTTCTTTTATTTATTTTATTTTTTTTTATAAAACTAGCCCCCTGATGTGGCACCATTTGAGAAGCTTCAGAAAAGCCAAATTTTGAATTTCAAACTCCGAGATAGCACCCTCTGAGGTGGCGCAATTTGGGAGCCTCCTGCAGAGAAAATCAAGCAAACCCAATTTTGAAAATTTTCAAATTCTGCTGAGGTGTCTCACCCACAAAATTTCCCATTTTATTTTCTCAAAAAATCAAAATAGCACCCCTGAGATGGCGCCACATGGAGGGCTCAGATTGAGCCTGTTTGAAATTCAATTTTTTTAGAAAAATTCTATAAAAACAAGGCTCCACGCCCAGCCTAGGAGCTTCTTTTGGACTTTGAAATTCAACCTAGATTTTCTTCAGAACACGATTTTGAACCTTGGAATTCATGCCCCCCTTGGGCTCAGTGGAGAAGGTGCAGTGAAGTACCTACATTGCTCGTGCTGTGGCAAATTCGATTCAAGCGTAGGTCGATCTTGGTGAATCATCCGAAGCCCGGATCGAAGGACGAACGAAGCCCCTGGTAGCAGTCCCTTTCAAGAGTTTTAAAGCTGCTTAACGAAGCAAGGTGCACCTCTTTTCCGCTTGATTTCATATCATGATTTGATTCAGGTGTCATTTGAAGAAAGAGCTCATCCGAGGAATGGATTAATCTATTCTCATAAAATGACATATATAAAAATACATAATTATGCTTCCTTGATGATTTTTAGCATTCATGCATTTAGCTCAATTTAATTTGTATTTTATTTCGTTAATTTAGCATGTTTCATGAGTTAATTAGGATTAATTTAACATTTATTTCAATTCTGCTCAGTTTCAGTAGTTCTCTGTTTTTGTCTGTCAGTCCACACGTCATTTCATGCATTTAATTTTTGTTAAAAATTCTAAAAAAATCATGAAATGCACCCTTAGATGTCCCTAAAAATGTGCCAAAAATTCGAAAGCATTTGAATTCGTTTATTGTGGTAAACGTTAAAAAAGGTGAGTCGGGTTTTATTACCCGAGATGCATTTTAAAATGTCTTTTCTGACTTGTAAAATCAGGATCTCCCTCATGGGAGATCCGATTTTCGATCCCACAGATGTTATGAACTCAAGAAGATGTCTAGTTTTTAACCTGATTTTCTAAGATATTTCTGATTTCTTTATTGTCTGAAAAAAATCTGAGAGTACAGGACACGTGTCAGAGCCTGATTTGGGCCTCTGAGACATTGGATCGACTTAGGCTATGGGTTCTCTTTGGGTATTGCTCCAAATCCAAATCTGTAAAAAATGAATGTCATGCTCGGGATGTCCTATATTTGCATCTAAAAGCCTGTGATTTTTAAAACAGTTGTGATATCTGTTTCAGATTTTTTTTGTCAGTCTCTTGTTTTGCCACATTTGTCTGTTCTGTCGATTTAGGAATGAGAAGTTAGATTTTTATCCATGTTTCTGTTGATCAAATACCAAAGTCATGAACATGAAAGTTGTCTCTGTAGATGTCGGGAGTAGCTCTGTTAAATATCAGAAATTCCCATGGCTGTTTTTTATTTTTTTAGAATTTTTATATTAGATTAGGTAGATTTTACCTTCAACAGAACCAAATGCCCATTACCGAACTCACCGTAGTTCAAATCCCGAGGCTGTAAAAACCAAAAATGTTTCATTTCGGGTCCTTTAGCAGTCTGCAAAATATCAGAGGTTTTTATGGTGTAATGTTTGCATTATCATGTTAAGAATTGTATTTGGTTCGGGTCCGTAGGCGAAATCCACCATTTTTAGGATTTTCTTTAAAATTTAGCATTTAAATCATATCTTTTCGTGAGTTTCATCATTCTAGGCTGTTTATAAGAGTATTTAGATACTTCATATCGAATTTGGTGTAATTTGGAATTCATTTGAGGCTTGATTTCGCCATATCATCAAAATAGGGCCCTGCGGGACCCGGATCCAAGCGAAAAACAAGCGAAATTCGTTATTTTGGATAAATTGCAAAATGTCAAATTCTGATTTTACAGTCCTAATGTGTTTAGCAGCATGTCATCATGCCTCATACTGCATTTCATCATCATTTGATTCAATTTGAATTTCGAAATATCAATTTTACCAAATTTTCCTTCAAAAAACACTGATTTTAAAGGTATAACTTTATAATTAGGGGTATTTTGGTCATTTTGACCACCATTTCGAATTTCAAACTATTTTCTACTAAATTTCTTGCATTTACATCATTTCAAATATCAAGGAAGCGTGAGAATAGGGTTTATATCCAATTAAATCCAATAATTTCATAATATTATTGGAAAATCTTGGAAAAACCCACATATTTGAGCTAACCTTATTTCAAGTTTGGCAGGGATATTCAAAAGAAGGAGCTGAAGTCTGAAATTTCTTTTTATTTCATTTATTTATTGATGTAATAATGTAAATTTTGGAATAAGAGATTTAATTTCTTGCTTAGACTAGGAGGCATATCATATAGTTTAAATTCCTGCAATATCCTGTTTATGTGATTCATGCATTTTATTTCAAAAGCACTATGGATGTACACGAATGGCACGTGCACCAACTCTTAGGGGGTTGATGAACTCGGTGGAGTCCATATTTACGGCCCTAGTCGGAATATGGACGAGACTCAGATCCATCATCTTTCTACTAGTCACATTGAGCCTACACTCTTAGGCTATCTTAAAAGGCACATCATATTTCTAATATTTTCAAAGTATTGTGCATTAAATCAATTAAACTCTGAACATATTCATGGCCACAGTCAGAATATGTGAAAGATTTATTTTGACTTAATACACATTTTTCCAACAAATTTCTTAGAAAATCTTCCAAAATGCATTCATTCACTCATATCATTTGCATCATGAAATCATTGATTTTCTCATGATTTTCTTAAGAAAATTTCGTTCTCAAGAAATCGATTTCTCAAGAAACTCTGAGAATTTTCCAAAATCGGTTTTCCCAAGTCAAGTTTTTTCACAGTTTTCCATGGAAAAGGTTATTTTCTCAAGATTTTCAAAAAGAAGTCTCCAATCTTCCTCAAAGATCAAAATTGATTTCCAAGTATTTCAAAGGTAAGATTCCCAGGATTTCAATTTCCCAAGTTCAGTTTTTTCTTCTCTAAATGAGTTTTTTCTATAAATTTTCCATCATTTTCCTAAGAAAGTTCTCAAAGTCCGAGTTTTCCTGAGCAGTATTTCCCTTTTCAAATGTTCACCTTTTTCTCAAGAATCACTTCTATTTTCCCAGGATTTTCAACTATTCATGATTTTCCCACATCTTTATGAACTTTCTCGTGATTTGAAAACCTCTTTCGCATGAGTTTTCCTGAGAAATTGATTTCCATCATTTGCCTTAGAAATATTTTCAACTCCCAAAACCTTTTCTGAGCATACATCATGTCTTTCCAAGTTACATTTTACAAAACTTCATAGCACATGCTTGAATTCTCTGTGCATTTAGGATAGAACACGATTTTGAGGATTTAACTAAGTCAAGCACAATTTCGGTCCTTGGTTCGATTACCCCTGTTAAAGGCGGCAGGAACGGTCGAACCTCGTACCGACAGGTCGAGCCCCATCCCATGGATTTTCTCGCAATTTTCAAAACGGAGGTGAGTATTTCAAAACAATTTCCAAAATCCGGTCAAGTTTGAAGCGCGAAAGCATTTCCCTCTCTCTTCCGCAAGGAAGGGAAGACGGGGAAAAATTTTGCGACGATAACAGGTTTGGCGACCGAGATTGGGTTATCCCCTCTGGCCTTTTAATGATCGGCCTCCCCTATTTCCCCCCAAAATCTGAGCCTTTCCCCCTGATTTCTTCAACTGATTTTGCGAGGATTTGAAAACCTTTTAGAACAGAATTTTGAAATGTTTTGAAAAATCGCCGTTTGAAAAGGGGAAGGCCTCTTTGCCTACAGAAATTTTGGGTTTACTTACCTAAAGCTTAGGTAAAGTGCTCTTTTAGGGTTTTAAGGTGGCACCGTTTGGGAGTTGAAAAGGTAAAAACAAAAGGGAAAACATGAGTAAATGGGTTTTTTTTTTTAAGGTGGTGCCACCTCAGCTAAATAAAATAAAAAAAATAAATAAAAGTTTTTTGAAATAAGATTTTATTTGCTTTTTCTCTACAGGGAGTTTTAGTGAGGTGCCACCTAGGTGTGGGCCCACTGATTATTAAAATAAATAGAATTGAAATTTAAAGAAAGGGTTTCATAAAGTGGTGCCACCCAAGGGTGGACCCTTCTTGAAAACAAGAGGAATATCTGAAAATTTGTGTGTGACGCCACTTCAAGGCGGGTCCCATGTCATTTATTTGAAATAAAAGCAAAAAATAAATTCTTTTTGGGATTTTATAATAGTAGGCTAGTTAGAAAATACGAAGTAAAATTTGGTTTGATTTTAAAAATTTGGAAGAAAAATGGTCCTTCAGGGCAAAGTACAGAGATTTTATAAAGAAATTCAGAGCCCTTTTGTAAAAATTTGAAATAAAGTCTTCTAAATTTAAAGTTGCATCCCCTTCTTTCCAACTGACGAAATTTTAAAAATCAATATCAAAACTATCCAAATTATTTTCTTGAGAAAACTTTTGTAATTCAGAGTCCTGGGGGTAAAATGGGAAGAATTGGCAATTTTGAAGACCCAGGGTTTTGAAACCAATTTTGAAAAGGGTAAAAACTCGAATCTGGATTGAGGATTTTGAAATCGAGAGTTCTGGACCTCGAAATGACATGTTGTGCAGTGTGGTGATATGAAATGCTCATGCAATGATATGCAAGGACATGTCTCCTGAAATGTTACTCTGAATCAAGAATTGGAAATTCTAGCTTCTTGTCAGGAGTAGGATTTTGAAAATTTGCAATTTGAAGATGTTTTTGAGCCTAATTATAGAAATTTTGAGACTCGGGAATGAAATTTAGGACTTTCTGTAAGGTCCAATCTCAGAAAATGACCATTTTGCCCTCCAGATGATTTGAGATGATAGATCATGACGACTAGTAAAAGTGTCGGGGAGGTGAGTGAAAATTTGGGATGTTTACAGTAAACCAGGCAATTCCTCTAGAAACACATCAAAAAATTCTCGAACCACGTCCAAGTCATCAATCGAAACCATCTCATGTTCGACTGGGGCAATACTGACCAAAAATGCAGTACCCTTGTTCCGCAAATACTTCTGGGCCTTGAAGGAAGAAATCATACGACTATCACGCAAGGGTCGAGGAAGCTTGATCTCCAAGACAGATCAGGCTGAAAAAGAACAACCTTGCCCTCTCGACAAAAGACTTGAGCGTGATACTCAAAAAGCCAATCCATGCCTAGAATGACATCAAACTCGGTCATGTCTTGTAAGCCCCACTGTTTTTCCGAAGGATTTTAATTGAAATATATTTCCATTGTGGTGAAAATTCTTGTTTCGGCACGAGCATTGCTCGCGAATTTGACATTTATCGCTTTCTAAGGTTCTGAATCGAGTAGATTCGTTCTACGAGGTGATTCAAGGCAAGCCGCGAGGAATCAAACCCCAATAATTGTAGATTATATTTATATTGTATTCATATGGGTTCGCTCCAATTTTGGAGCCTAAACGAGAAAAATATATCGTTATTTCGGGTATTTGGCGAAAAAGGGGTATATCGGTAAGTATGAGTCATACCAAGGCCCAATTTCGCCGTAATTGGGAAATTAAATATACTTTATGAAAGTTTAAATCTTAATTCACAAAATGTAATTAAAAATTGTGATTTTTAAATTAGTTTAGATGAGTCCATTTAAGTACTCATTATATTGAGTTTTTACAAAAAGAAAAGAAGTAAATCACAAATTAGTAAAAACCTAGAGGAGGGTTTTTGAAAACATTTTTACAAGGGGTGGGTTTTGGTATTTAGAAAGGTTTGGCATGGGCTCCACCTTAGCCCATGTCCCTTTTAAAGGCTTATGGAAAGCATATTTACAAAAAACCTCTTTTCAAAAAGAATATTTTGAAAAGCTAGAAAAAATTTCAACTTGGGGCCTTAAAATGTTATTTGTTAAAGTGGGTGGGCTCAGCCCATGATTTGGGGGAGTAGGCTGGGCGCCCGTTAGGGGGTAGCCCCTACTTGTTTTCAAAAAAAATATATAATTCAAAAAAAAGGGGCGATTTGCCTTGGGTGGCTTGACCTTGACCTTGAAAGGTCAAGGCCAACCACTCCCCTTAGATTAAGGGGAGTGGTTGGGGGGGGAGGGGGGGGTACCTTGTACCTTAGACCCCCCCCCCCCCCATAGGGCTTTAGAGTAGGGTGGGGCGTGGGAGAGGGAGACCACACATCTCCCCTCCTTCACTCCCCACCATCTATCTCCTTCTCCCTCCTTTTTAAGCAAGGGAAGGGAAAAGAGAGAGGGGCGATGCCCTCTCTCTTCTTCCTCTCTTCTCACACTTCTCTCTCTCTCTTTCTCTCCCCCTTGAGCTGCGGTTCCAGCTGGGTCAACCCTGCACAGCAAGGTGAGCTCCCCTTCTATGCCTTTTCATTTTTTTTTTAAATATTTCAGTGTGGTGCTTCAAGGGTAGAACGCCCCTTTGGGGCCAGTTCTTGGTAGGGTGCTGGGCTAAGCCTTCCATGGCCAACCCAGGTCCCTTGGTGGCTGGGTGGGTCCGTTGCAGGCCCTGCAACTGGCTCACGGACTGACCCCAGGTCGGTCAGTCCGGGCCCCTCCCCCCCTTCTTGCTTTTTTTTTAGCTGCGCCAGCCATGGCTGGGGCGTGCAGCAGTCCTAGTCGGTCTGTTGCAGCCCACTGGCTGGTAGGGTGGTCTGGGCCACTCTGGACCCAGACCTACCCGAAGTGGACTCACATGTAGGATGAGCCCACCATTGGTGGGCTCCCTCCCCCTTTGTGACCCAACTGAACCACCCAGGTGTCTTAACACCCGGTGGTTTTGCGTGGATTTTGACCTGCTTGGTCAAAGGGGCCACGACACTGGTCCGAGCCACCCTTGGCTCAAACTAGAGGCCAGTGTGGCCCCCTTTTTTTTTGCCCCCTTTGATCGCTGCCTAGGAGCAGTTGAGGGTCGAGTGCATGTGGCACCCGAGCCACCTCCTTGGCGCGCCAGGTAGGTGCGGCCTGGCTCAGCCCATGGCTTGGTTGAGCCAGATGCTACAAACCTAGGGTCTGTAGCAGGTAGCTGTTACCCCCCCTGGACCGGTTAGCTGCTGTGCAGCTTGAGGCCGGGTGCATAGAGCACCCGGGCTTGGTGCTGGGCGCGCTCCTTGGTGGCGCGCTGGCCCCATGTCTGGGTCAGACCAGGTGTGGCCTGCCCCCAGCAACCTCAGTTGCTGGGGTAGTCAGGCTGGATCTGGACCCCCAGTGGTCCAGACCTCCTCCTAGGGGGTGGTGCCACCGAGCTTGGGTGGGCACCTCTTTCCCCTTAGCGCCTCTTGTGGGCTGTTGCGCACCTAGCCGGTGCCCTGGGTCTGGACCCACCTTTGGGCCAGACCAGGGGTGCCTATGTGGCACCTCCCTATGTGCCCTAGCCCCCCCCCCCCTTGTACCCGGCTGGGCCTGGACCAATAGGGTCCAGGCTAGACCCATAGGTTGACCCACCTATACGGGCCCTTTTGCTTAGCCGCACCTCAGCTAGGGGGTGGGCTTAGCTCGGCACCCTGATCCGAACCACTGGGTTTAGACCAGGGGTTTCCCGTGACCTAGCTGGGTCTGGTCACCATTGGACCAGACCTCGCTAGGGGTCCTGTTTCGGCCGTTTGGGCCCTTGGCTAGCCTAGCACCTTTTTGTGTGCTCTAGGCTTAGCCGGGATGTTGACACACCCGGGGCAGCACATGTTGGCCGTGGCCAGTATGGCTGTCAGCCCCTCTTGGACTGCCATTGGGCTTTGGACAAGAGTGGTCGGGCCCCCATGGCCTAGCCACTTGTTCAGCCCCTCTGGGTTTTGGTCCCCCGTTGGCGCCAAATCGGCACCGGGTGCCAAGGTACCCGGCCACCTTGCTGCCAGTATGAGCAGCCCTTGTTGGACTCCAGCTTGGGGTCCGGACCATTCGCGGGTTTTTGGCAATATTGGCACGACCCCGTGGAGTACCCCGTGAACTCCCTCGTGGCGACGTTTGCTCTTCCGTGCCGATAGGCGATGTCGAGCCTTATTGGCGGAATGCGTCGCTTGCAAGCAACATACATCGCTGTTTCAGGCTTCGGTTGCTCGTACCCCGCAGCCCCGTAGGGGAAGCAGTGCAGATGGGTTGCAAGCGGTGTTGCGACACACGCTCGCGTGGGTTTGTCCGGTTCTACGGACCTTTCAAGTTTCGGTCGCGTTCGTGCCCCAGTCGTGCAGACCGTGCATCTGGATATGCCAATGTTATTCCCATTAGCACGAGATTAGGTTGGATTCTATCCCTTGACACTCGTGAGTGTCGGGTTCAAGAGGATCCCTAGCGGATGGATTCGCTACACATGTTTTTGCCGCATTACGATAATTGTACGCGTATTTGGGAGAAATACGCAATCCGGGCTAGGGACGCTCCTCGCATACCCCCATAGCTACATTATATGTATTTTGAGCCTTGTGTCGCTCAGAACTTATGAATTAACGATACCTTACCTGCTTATCGCTGTATCGTTGCTCACAGCATGATACTTGAGCGAAATTACACCTGTGTGGGTTGTCCGGGTTTCGTACGTGCAAGCTTGCACGTCTTGACAAGTATGTCACTGGCCCAGATGTCGAGTGCCTTCCTGTTTGACTTCCATTCGTATATCGACGAACGTACACTGCACCAGAGGCGTGCTTTACAGTCGACATGACATACACTTGGAAAGGAACTGAAATTATTGTAGGGTTTGACACCTTTGACCTATTGAGGTCTTGAGACTCAGTTGGAGTCTATGGGCAATGGCCCGGGTTGGTGAGAATGTGCTCACATGTTCGTGTTGCCCTAGGCATAAGATAAAATGGTATTTTATCGTCTTCACAGGCGATGTGCTCGTGGTGGCCGTGTGAGGCTGAGCACGTGAATGGGCAGGCCAAGTCCTCGTTTGCGTACCCCGCGGGGACCACGAGGCACGACTACCTCGAGAGGAGGTACGACTGGAAGTTTGAGCCTAAATAAGATAAACCTACCGCACCCCATTCCCAATTTGGTCACCCAGTTAGAGGGTGAATGGTACTGCCCCGAGTGACGTGTCGTTACTACGACTTGTTCTTTAGAGGAGTCGAGGTGCCCTTTGACCTCCAGTCACTCGGAGTTAGGGAGGTCAAGGTTGCCCTCTGCAGGGACCTTTGCTACTGTAGTAGCACGGATTGCAATCCTTTACCCCTGCGAAAGGTTTCTTCCGGCTGCGTGTCGCCCGCAGGTGGTTTTCTCGTTCTGTAGCATCCCCGGTTGCCACATTAGAAGTTGAATAACAAATGCCGAGTGCATGTCTCACAGAACTCGAGGGTTTTCCTTCGCGTACCAGAAGGAGGTAAGAAGAAGAACATAAAGACTAATCAAACAGACTGACTTACTATAGTTGTTACCTTAGAGCAGTATATACTTTTGTTCAGTTGCTACACTCTGTTGGTTGGTTCCTACTCTGTTACTTTAGCTGCTACTTTTTGTTGTTCAGTTTCTGCTTTGTTACTCTAGTTGTTGCATTGTTACTTACTTGTAGTTTTACAGTCTTGTGACACGTGCACCTACCTGACACGCACTGGTACTTTTATTTCCAATGCTTCTAACTGTTCCATCATGCTAGTTATAGTCTAGTACTTAGCACACTTGTAGCATGTTGTTTACCTTCTGCTTTTCCTTAAAAATGATAATGCATGGATGGTTTGACTCACCAGCTTGCAAGAGTACTGACTCCGTTTTATGGGGATACAGGTGACGAGTAGATGCAGCGCGGTGCGACGGCGCACAGCAGGAGCCTTGAGACCCACACTTTGCAGCAGATTCTGGCTTCTTCTGGTTTTGGGGTTGAGGGGTTGTACCTCTTCTTTTTGTGAGACTGTTCCTTTTTGTACCCAGTCTCGTTTTTGTATCATTGTAACTATTGTGGAAATGAAAAATACTTTACTTAGCTTGTGGTTTGGTTTTCTCACAGTGGCTCGCCCAGACTTGCGGCCTTTGTTTTGCCCCTGTTTCCCTCCTTTACTTCCGCTAGTTGTTTTTCACTCTGCATATCCCTTCAAAATTTTTTTTTCTCAAAAACCAACGGTTTTTACAAGGTCGGGGTTTGGGGCGTCACATGTCTAGCAGGATCACATCAGCTGACAGGTTCCGCCCTGCCACTGACACCTCAATGCTCAGAATGTATGAATCACGAAAAGACTGATCACCTGTCGGAGTACGGACCTCCAACGTGTAATTCAAGGACTCTACGGTCAAAGGTAAAGTACTGGCAAATCTAGCAGCTATAAAAGAATGCGAAGCACCATAATCAAATAACGTAAAAGCTGCATGTTCTGGGACTGAAATAGTACCTTGGACCAGTTCACCCTTGGTCACTTGCTCCACAGTTGCTGCGTAAGCATGTCCGACAATGACCTTCTGGTTGCCCTGCTTTGGCTGATGCTGTTGTTGTTGCTGATACGACTGAGGCTGCCTTGGCTGCGCCTACTGAGATGTCCCTGGCGTGTTTCTTCGTTGATCATCTGCTTGCTTCTTCGTGTAGTCTATGATATAGTGGCCCATCTTGCCACAGTAAAGACATTCGCCCGTATCACGTGGGCAGGGTCGTCTTGGATGATTGACGGTGCACTTCGGACAACTCGCTGTGGTGATCTGCCTCTGCAGCTGCTGGTACTAGCACTACTGTTGCTGATTCTGGGGTCGTCGGTTTTGGTATTGTTGCTGGTTGTTGTTGTTGTTGCTTCTATTCTTCTTTGAAGGGGGATGAAACTTCATTCCACCCTGATTTCTTTGAAACTGACGCTTTCTAGGCCAACCATTTTGGCCTTGATGTTGTTGCTGCTGTCCTCGGGATGCTGGTGCCTTCTGGGATTCTGTCCAATAGTGCTCTAGAAGGGAGGCTCTCTCCAAAGCCTCATCCACTGTGGTAGGTGCACACGTATACACCTTTGTTTGCAGAACCGACTTCAAACCTGGAGCAAACTTCAGTGCTCGCTCCTTCTCGGTGGTATACAAGTTAGGGCAGTATCTTTCCAAACTGCGGAAATGAGTGACGTACTCCGCTAGTGTTGAACTTTCTTGCTGTAGATCGAGAAATTCTTGCATCTTCCTGCTCCTCTCATGAGCCGGGAAATATGCAGCATAGAAGGCCTCAACAAACTGCTCCCACTTGATCAGCTGGTTTTCGAACTTGATCTCCCAGGTGGTAGCCCACCACCTCTCAGCATCCTTTCGGAGACGGTACGTCCCGAAGTCAACCTTACGATCGTCGCCCACTTGTAGGACACGAAAGATCCACTCTATCTCTCGTACACAATCTTTTGCTGCTTTCGGTGTCGGTTTTTCGTCGAATGAAGGAGGATTCATGTTCATAAACTGTTTATACGGTACTGCGGCTGCAGGAACTTGGGCAGGAGTGCCCTGACCCTGGGCGGTCTGCTGGATGTGCTCGCCCATGTTCCTCATCATCTCGGCTTGACGTCCAACCACCTTAGTAAGGTTGTTGAGCGTCTTCATAAGATCGTCACATCGTGTACGCCACGCCATCTAGTAAGCAAAATTACATATAAGCAACTGGGCAAGTACTCAAATGTAGGAAATTCATTACATTAATAGGAAAATTGCATGCATTACAAAAACACCTTTCATTCAGACAGGGTTAATCAAACACTGCTAACAACTTAAGCAAAATTAAAAAACGAAACACTGACTCAGTGCTTCTCACAATATAACATAACATTCTGAAGACTCGCTAGTGTAAAAATCTTGGTAGTCCTTCCGACTTCCACAGCGTCGCGACCTGATACGAGGAGGAGAAATAGGAGTTCTCAACAGCATATCAGATATCTCCTGGACTTCCATCAGTAATGGCAGCACAGGAGGTTTTGGCATGTACTTCGATAAAACAACATAAGGATACAATTCAGGAGAATACTGGGGAGAGTCAGGCGCTCCACGCCTGTCTCCATCCTGACTATCCACTTCGACTACCATGGGTCCAATGACAGAAGACACATCATCAATATCATCAGCATTGCTCTTCCAGAGCTCATCTCGCAGCTTCGTCTGGCATTCTTCCTCGATATGCCCCCGAAGACCACAATAGGGGCTATCAAACAATTCACGGGGACAAATTTGTCCCACATGATCTACCAAACACCTGGCACAAGAAGGTGCCAACATATGCACACTACGAGCTAAGTAATGCACAGCTCCACCCAATGTCTCTTTGCATCGGACCAAGTTCTGGAGAGCTTCCAAAATCTTCCCGTAACTTGGGTTTGTCGCCATCTAACCCACACACAGAACCAAGCACACAATGCTAACTAAGAAGTAAGAAACAAGGAAATAACTAAGGTTTAATCATACTTACAGTGCGATAAACGATGCACGATGAAGCTTTGGACTACACTTAAACGCTGCTCTGATACAAAGATTTTCTATGAATTTTTTTTTTTAAGGTTTCACTGAAAATAGCGGAAACAAGGTGTAAAGAAGGTGACAAGGCCGCAAGTCTGGACGGCCACAGGTGAGTACAACATAAGTAGCCAATAATGTAAATAAAAGTACAATCCCAATATAAAGGGGTTTACAATCCAACAGTTTAAAAGATACAAAATACGATAGTACAAAGTCTCATGAATAGGGAGTGTATCCCAACCAAAATCCAAAACCACTGGGACAGGATCTCCAGCTAAGTGTGGGTCCCCAAGCCTCCATTGTGTGTCATCGCATCAACACTGTACCTGTTCGTCACTGAAAGTGCAGTAGGATCGACGTTGTAAGACCGATGAATTTCTGAGTGCTTTATTGTTTGATTTGAGTTGGAATGTATGATTGTGTGTACTTGTGAGGTGTAGCACGTGATTTAATGCGATTTGACTATGCTTTGTATTTCTGCCTTGTATGTGCGACCTGAAATCACATAAATATATTATGCAAGTAAGAAGTGTCTAATTTCGGACGAATTAGCCTCTAAGAATTTCAGGGTTAAATTATATTATATTTTTAAGGTTTGTCCCCGAATTTGGGACTTATACCACGTAAAAACCTCGTCAGTGCATGCGAATTACGAGTTTTGGCCCAAGTTTGGACCCAAATTGTGATACGCTTAATTCTCACAATCGGATGAGAATTTCCTTGAAAGGCTTTATGCATTTAGTGTTAATCAAGGTTTAGTAGAGCACTAAATGTTTTATCGGAATTTACTTGATGTTTTAAGGCATTAAATAAGTATTGTTTTGAAACTTACAAATTGGCGATTTTGGATCTTGGATCCAGGTCACCTAGAGGACCCAAAACCTTTGGGCGCCCCTCTAGGGGGACAATTTTGTCTGTGTTTGACCCACTGGTCAAGGTTTGACCAGCTGTGTGGTACTTTTGTAAAGAATTTCATGGTTTTTGAAAGATAGGCCACGATTGGCCCTTTTCTTCTTTTGAAACACATGATGAGCCTTGAAGCTCATCATGCAAAGCATTTTCCAATAAAGGGGACCATGGGGTTGGCACCCCATGGCATTTTTGTAATTGTTTCAAAACAATTCAAATGCTAAAATCTGATTGGGTGAGCTGGGGTGGCTCTTTTGTAAAACTTTCAAACATTAAAGGCATTATTAATGAAAGTGCACTAGGATCGAGGCAACGAGCACTAGAGGGGGGGTGAATAGTGCTTTTAAAATTTTCTGCGGAATATTGAATGATTTTGCAAATCTCAAAGCAAACACACAAAGAACACAAGATTTTATCCTGGTTCGGTCTATCCCGACCTACATCCAGTCCCCAAGCAAAAACCTGCTTGAGATTTTCCACTATCAACCTTGTTAACTACAAGATCACACAGACCATAATCGGTCCCACTTTCAGTAATAATCCTACTAAAAGCAAACAACTCCTTTACACCAAGGAGTCCTTCTTTTTACAGAAAAGAAATAACAACTTACAATACAACCTATGAGCCTTCCTTTTGAATGCAAATGAGATGCAATTGGCTTTTGAGGTTGTTGAAACACTCTACTCACGAATTCACTATCTCTCAAAGTGATTTGAGTGAAAAACTGAAGTAAAAATATCACGTGAGTGAGAAAACAAATACTTGAATGAATAGGAGTGAAAAGCAAGAAGTAATTCAATATAATTCTATTGAATTTGATTGTTTCTCTATGTTTTTGAGTGTAAAATGCACTCATATTTATAGTTAAAAGATTTCATACGTTGAGAGTATGAAAGGGTGTCAAAACAGTCCATTTCGAACGATCAAAACGTTTGAAAAATTAAAAGACACGCCTTTTTGAAGTTTCAGGAAAACGACAAAATTAGTCGACTGAAACATCAGTTAGTCGACTAATAGTTAGTTATTAGTAGACTGACAGTTATCGTCGGTCGACTGATCTGTTAATCGAGCCATTTGAAAATCTGAACTTTTGAAACTTAGTCGACTTGAGAAAAGTTAGTCGACTGATAATATCATCAGTAGACTGAAAAACCTTTTAGTCGACTGCTGCTAAAAACTTCTGAAAAACAAACATTCTGTTCGGTCGACTGATAAAAAACATTAGTCGACTGCTGCTAAATTTTTCAGAAAACACATGTTCTGTTCAGTCGACTGATAAAACCATTAGTCGACTGCTGCTAATTTTCCAGAAAACAGACATTCTGTCCAGTCGACTGATAAAATCTTCGGTCGACTAATTTGACAAGAATGACTTTTTAGAAAATATGGCGCGAAAGGATTAGTCGACTGGTAAGTCTATTGGTCGACTAATAAACATAAAAATTTAAGAAGAGAGTTTTCTAAAAAGATTTTCAAATATGTTTCTTTTAGAAAAGTTTTTCTAAAGACTTTTAAGGTGAAATGCAACCTAAATATGCACTCTAAGTAAGGCTCTTACAAGAATCTAAGACTTTTAATGAATTAAACATTTGCACACTAGTCTTCAAAGATTCTTCATCGAATTCTTCAATTTCTTCATAGCCTTAGCTGAAATGCAGTTGATTCCACTTGCTCATCATCAAAACCTTGTACTTGAAGTATCATGTATGGCTTCATTGTCGTAACAATCTCCCCCTTTTTGATGATGACAAACTTAATCAAAGATGAAGCATTTAGATGCATAGATGGAGATTTTACTCCCCCTATCAATATGCTGCAAAACATTAAAAGTTAGCACATATATCACATATTGATTGGTTTGCATTTCCATTCATCATTTCTTCATGCATTTAGAAATACATTCATTCAAAGCTTTTTTTTTCTCTTAATTTTGCATTTCTCATGCAAGATCTCCTGCAATGTAATTGCTATCATCTTTTTCTTAAGATCTCCTGAAAGTTCAATGTAATGCTATCTTTATCTTTTCTCCCCCTTTGTCAGAATCAAAAAGAGTAAGGGCAAAAATAGCATAAGCAAAAAAAATATTACAACCCATAAAGTATGTATTTCAAAGATCAAAGATCAGAAAAGAGAGTTTAGCAAATCCTTAATGGCAGTTACATCCTTCTGAATTGAAGCAAGTTGTTGAGTCACATCTTCACGAAAAGTGTGTTGATGCAGCCCCAAAGCTTCCAATCTCTGCATAACTTCATCATGGTCTTGACTTGTCGAAAATTTCTTTCTTTTTGCATGAGATGAAGGTGTCGCAGAAGGTGAAGGTTCGGAAATAGATGGTTCATTAGGATCAGATGGTTCAGTTTGATCAACATTTAAAGGAGGCAGATATTTAATTTTCATTCTTTTAAAAATTGTTTGATCAAAGAACTCTTTTTGCTCAATGTATTTTTCATTTGTTAAAGGAACTTTGAAATGTCTAAAAATACGGGTTAAAAGACAACCATAAGGAAGAAATGGTTTTTGTTTCCACAAGTTTGTAAAATACACATTGGCCCATTTGATAGAAATATTTCCAAATAAATCATAAAGAGTCGTAGATAGATCTGTGGAATAATAATCAAAAGAACCAGTTTTGGGTAGAACATTGTGGGCAAGGATTCGTCCAGCAATGCATGCACGAGTTTGAAGATTAGTATTTTTGAAAGGAGGGCAGTGAGGTGCTTCTGGAAGAAGAATTTGTTGAAAAACTCTTTCATCATTCAATTCAATAGTGTTGAAAAGAGTGTCTGAAGGTGGAATTTCAAGAATTTCTCCAAGTAATTTCGAATAAAACTCGATTTCAACATCACGAACCAGAGAGGACAAAACTCCAATTTCATGATTCATTTGTAAATTCGTGTAAAACAAGTGAATAAGAAACAGATAGTGAAGGGTATCTGCACAAGCATCAAAAAGATGTGAAATACCAGGAAATAATTCTCTTATTTTGTAACGAGAAAACAAGTGAAATAGAACATTTCGGCCTGGTAAAATAGGTAGTGCAGAAATTGATCCAAAAGTATCATAGAGAAGAGGATTACGAAGTAATCTTAGTGAAAAACCATGTCTTGAAGTAGGTGTAGGAGGAGGAGAACCTAAACCTTTTGCAGATGCAGACTTCGTACGAGGCATGGTTAAAAACAAATTTACCAAAAAAAATGTTGGCTTCCAAATGACGTCCGGCAAGGGGAAAAAGCTTTCCGGCGATCAAAAATGAAGGACGATGTGGTGGCTAACGGCGAGGAGAAGTCGGCCACAAGGGGATTTCGGCAAAGCATTGTCACGGCAAGAGAGTTTCAGCGTGTTTTGAAGATGCGCCAGTCACTGCAAGAGGATTCCGGCGTTTCAAGATCACGGCCAGAAGATTCCGGCGTCTCCCTGTTACGGTAAGAAAATCCCGGCGAAGATGGAGTCGAACGGCACTCCGAGGGTTTTTCGAAAGAGAGAGAGGCAAGAGAGAAAGAGGGGTTTTCATTTTTTTTTTTAAGG